>NW_008678391.1:0-16484 GCF_000695815.1 Acanthisitta chloris | reverse complement strand
TTTATATATAGTCAGTGCATTCTTATCTTCCTCTTTCTTTTATGCTACACTAATCAGCTGCATATAATCTTTTTTTACACATTTGCCTTTTGGAAACAATACTATTTATTTACACACACACATATATTACTGCAATACAGCAAATCTTGTAAGATCAACAGTGGCCTTTTGTCTTTATTTTTTAAAGGCAAAACCTGAAAATTGCACCTATTTAAAGCAAAAAGAAGAAAACTATCTATTTCTCACATTTTGTAATACAGTATTAGGTGAGAACAACTTTAACTATTACTGACCATATTATTGCACCTGAAAATAGATGGTTTGTATTCTTACGATAGAAGAACAGAAGATAATCTTGCCTTTCTTTTTTTCAAAATTCCTTTATGCTATTACCAAGTTTGTCTCACTTAGAGTTGCACTCCATTTTATGTACCTTGTAATTCATAGTCACGTCATCTGAGCTCGTTTCAAAACTAATCAGCTCCCTATTCACTCACCTGCTTCTGGGCTTTGAAATATCCACTATGCACTTATCTGTCCAGTATTGGTTTAGATCCTGTTCTATTTTCTATTGATTTTACATCTATGAAATAGGCAAAACTTCTGTAATAAACAAATATGTCATTTTGTCCTCTTTTCCATTTGTATTCATCAACAGTTTCTCAAGTAATTCTTCAGTGACTTCCAAGTAATCTGCTGAATTAATCTAGCAAAGCAGAAAATTCACAAGTTGGCTTTTGCACCCCAAAAGAATTTTTAATTTATTAGTAAACAGCATGGAAACAGTTATGTACCAGGATGCATTCAAACCTGAAGAAATCCTTCTTCCTAATTTGAGCATTCAGATTAGTCTACAAACCTAAAGCACACATCACTTTAATTACCCCTCCTTTGAGCAAGGAAATCAGAAAGTTAGGAGAATTTAAATCCATAGTAGACATTTATTTTCTTTTTGATCTTATAATATTGTGAAGCCACCTGAATAGGAATTTTAGACTCCTTTTGTAGGTGAGCTTAAAGGTCAACATTGCACCAAGAAAGGAGCTCCCAATATGCAGAAAAGAACTGATACTGGGGTGACTGCTTATTGTCTTATTTTCTACTACATGAGAAAACATATAAACTTAGCAGTTCTGCTTTTAAAGAATTTTGAAGTATTCCTTTTTTGAAAGAAAATTAAAGCATGGTAAATCAGGCTGGCAGAGGGGTTACACAGGTCTTTTTTTTAATTGTAACTAAAAAACATCAAAATTTTCACCTCTCGATTATATTTGATCAGGCTTAATTGCTGCCTTTATTACAGGTCAAAATATTATATTTACAAAGCCTAACCTGCCCAGACAAGCCTTACAGGTATATTCCTATCCTAACTAATAGAAAAGGGCTTGAAAATGTCTCATGAGTTTACTCTTCCAGTAGTGAATATTTACAAAATATTTCATGCTTCCAAAATGATCTTGTACTTTTAGGTCTGATTAAAAACTATTTGTTGTGAACAGGTGTGGCCCTGAGAGCATGTGTAACAGGTATGTCTTGGGTAGGTCCATATCTTTGTTTTTGCACAGCCACCAGACAGTGAAGCAATTGAAACAATTTAATTGGTATTGCCCTTCTCAGACTCTAGTTTTCCACTGATATAACCATATAACTCATAACAATCTCTCAAGTCATGAAAACCTCCTAATAATGTCTCATCTATATTGACTCAGAGATGTCATTGATATTTAAATAACTCTAGAATTCAGAAACCCTTTTTTTTTCAGAAAACTGTGTTGATATAAATGAATATCTGAAGGCCTACACAAACTATAGAGGATATCTTGAATTAATCTCATAAAATCCATTACATTGATATCAATAAATATGAGGAAAACATTTTAAACTGAGGAAACTGGGAAGAATCCTCACACAGTCTTACCAAAAGAATGTTCCTACAGGTGGACCTGGGCAGACTTGAAGAATGCAAAAGATGAACAGAAGCTTGAAGAGAAGCAGTGACAGATTTCACTTATTGAAAAGACATTCATAATGGATCAGCAGCCTCTTCTTCAGAATAATCATTTTAAAGATTGTAAAGTAAAAATACACAGAGAAACACTGAAGAATATCAGCATCTACAATCAGGGTTCTTAACTCATTTGAATTTTAATCTCACTTGAGCTTTAAAAGGGCACCTTGTTTATGTCATCAGACTATTGTCATCATCTAGCAATTATTTTGAGATGATTCTGCCTTCTGCTTTCCAGGCAGCAATATTATACCATAGTTCCTTATAACAAACACACTGTGATCACTTCACTGCCAGTTGCCAAACTGCATCAGATTTGCACTGGCTTTCTCATCTCCCACATTAAAAAAGTTAATATTAGACTCAATATGAGTTCCATGATCTTTCTAATATTCACTCTGATAAGAAAGGGTCTTCTTTTAGTTGCCTAACTCATACCTACCTCACTTTCAACTTATTAAGATAACAACAGCTTTAGGGTGTAAGGAGAGAAATCCCCCAAACTGATACGGGAAAGAGAAGTCAATTCAGGCATTGACATATTCATTTGTCTGGCTTTTTTCATTCTTTATACAAAAGAAGTCAGATTTTCCTTGTTATTCCAGTGGACAACGCGATCTTCTGAACGTCTGTCAGATATTACAGTGTAGAAGTGGGTTGTTAAATCTGGGACAAATAACTATTGAAAACAAAAGGCTATTTAATTGAAAGGTTCCATTAAAGTTCAAAATTAAAAATACCTTTAAAACTCAATAAGACAGAACAGTTTTAATATCTTTCTCTTGGATAAAACTTCAACACCACTGCTTCAATACAGACTAATGCATTTTCAGCTCTAAGCCAGATAAGATTTTGTAGAATGAACAACAATGTATTAAATACTACAAGGCCAATTCATGAAAAATGCTGCAAATATATTTCCAATTGTTTCTGTTACTACCTGTGGTGGGTTAACTTTTGTTGGTAGTCAGATGCCTAGCAAACTATTCTCTCACTCCCCTTCCTCTGCAGGGCACAAGGAGAAAATGAGATGAAAAAGCTCATGGATCAAGGTAAAGACAGGGAAGTCAGTTCCCATTATGGGCCAAACAGACTTAACTTCAGGAAGATTAATGTAATTTATAGATGATAAAAAATAGAATAGGAAGGTGAGAAACAAAAACATAACCAAAAACATCTTCCTGCCCTGCACTCCCACTTCTTCCCAAGATCAATTTTACTCCTTCATTCCCAACTGTTCTACCTCCTTCCAACTCCTAGCATCACAGAAGGGACAGGAAATGGGGGTTATGGTCACTTCAGAACACTTCATCCCTGCTGCTTCTTCCTCTTACATTTTCCCCCCAGTCCATCATGGGTCCTTTCCCTGGGCTACAGTCCTTCAGATTACTCTAGCATGGGTCCCTCATGAGCCACTACTCTTCCCAGAAAGCCTCCTCCTGAATGAACTCCCATCCACGTGCTTCAGCTTCCTTCAGGCATATTCGCCTGTTCCAGCTGAAGCTCTCCACAGGCTGCATGTAGAGTGTGGTCCTCCAGGAGCTAAAGGGGGACAACTTGCTTCAACAGGGTCTCCTCTGTGGGCTACATGGGATATTCTGCTCCCCAACCTTTTCTCACTGAACTTGGTGTCTGAGGGGTTATTTCTCTCACATTTGTCTTGCTCCTCTCTCTCACAGCTCCTGCACAGCATTTTTTACCCTCTGCTAAATATATTATCACAGACCCATAGCTGATGGGGCTAAGCTGTGTATCCAGTGGACTGTGATGTATCCGTTTGGGAACCTGACTCCAAAACTGTATTCAGTTTGGAAACTGACTATGCCCAAAACAGGGCCAGTTCCTAGTCTCTTCTCACAGAAGCCACCCCTGGAGTCCCCCTGCTAGCCAAACCTTGCCACATAAATCAAATACACTACTTGAAACAACTTTAACTTGCTTAATACTCTCAAAGAATACTGATATCTCAGTTTTAAATGCTCCCTAGGCTTTTCTGCAAGACAATGTTAGTGATTTCTGAAAATGCATGGGTTCAAATCCAAGCTATAGCTCTCCTTTTTAATGAACAGAGTATTATGAGGTATAGAGCTAGAAGGTAACTTCCAAGAACCGAGAGGTTCTTTAGCAAAGCTGCAATAAGAGCTGAGGAAAAAAAACTTAAATGGAGTTTTTAAGTATCTGGGAGGAAGTTTATAAATTACTTGCTGATGTCATGAGACTGACCACCTTTCCTTGTGTACTATACTATATCTTTGCTGTGAATACTACAGTTTACACATACACCTTTTGGGTAAAGATGGTTTGAGTTGGTGGGGAGGCTCACTGGTTATTCTGAAAAAAACCTCCCTCAGGTAATCAAAAGTTAAATCAAAGAGTTGAGCTCGGACAGGTTTCAAATTTCTGTGTATGTGAACAGCATGAATGAAGCAAATTCCTGATGAATCTGAAACTGCAGTTTAAGACAGTACTTATGCTACATGAATTGGCATTTCACCCTTCCTTTCCTAGGGGCCAACAGCCTTTTCCTGCTCATGCAATCCTGTGGTGAACTAAATTGGGAAACTGATCTAAGTTAAAATTAATCTGGAAAAAAACCCCTCAGTTTTACCTCTGATTGGTTCCCTGATCTAGTTCAATGAGCACCAGTACAAACATTTCTGCTAGCCCAGGGGAGGAAGCAAAGCAGGGTGAGAATAAGCTGTCAGGTAGAGAAGGAGGTCAGGACTGCTGCTTGAGGCAGCAGTGCTAGCTGACAGTGTACTTGAAACTGTAGCTTCAGGTGTTTCATATTTGCATTTTTTCATCAAAACCAAATCTTCATGTTCTGCTCTTGATTAATTCCGATGTTCCTTGAGAAAGAATTACAATACGAATCTTTACTTATAAATGCTTTAAAAATGTTCTGGTTTCTTGAAATGAACAACAAGCTTTATCAATGAAAAGAAAGGTAAGGCCACTGTTTACAGCAGTGGGGCAATAAAAAAACCCCAGAACAATTTACAAAAAGAGGCTAAATAAAATGATGGTGCTCCATCAGTTCAGACCAAGTCTTTCTAGCCTAGTTTCTAGCTTTTAGCAGCCCCTGACATTGAATGTTGTGGAAAATTGCCTCTCCTGAAGTGTCCTATTTTGAAAGGTATTACTGTGATATTTGTATAGCTTTGCAGGCCACCACACATATGTAGCAATCTGACATGAAAACTAGCTGTGTGGGAGTGAATCAGTATTCCAGTCCTCACTGGTTATAACTTTTAAAGCAGTGTTGCTTCCACCTAAGACTAAGATTCAATTTATGTACCTATAAACAGGGAAGACTCAAACAAACCAGCCTTCTGTTGTAAAACCAGTCAGTTAAATTTACAGCCTTGTATTCATAGAACGACTGCTGCACTGCAGATTACATTAATTTTAGGATGAAAATCAGTAGATATACAGCAACTATTGCATTTCATTTTTACAACTGCTGACTGGAAATGAGGTAAGGATGCAGCAACATGTCATCTAGTAGTATCTGCTACCCTGTGACAAAAGATCACTTACGTGGCAAAGAAATCACCTACTTTTTCACACATTCATGGATCATAAACTCCAATTAAATGCAAAGAGCTTCAAGTATTTGTCAAGTAAGCATAGGTATTGCTTAAGAAAGCAAATTGAGGGAAACAATTCCAGGTGACCAGCTGATTGTTCTGATTGTTTTGAGTGATGGTATTAAATAGAAATAGCATTTGCTCAACTATGCAGCAACCAAGAGCATTTCAGCATCCCAGGCTCACAAGGCAGGAAGATGTGATGCTTTGTTATAGCTGTCAACAATTTGCTGCATTGCAGGCTAATGGTAGTGGTTTAGGACAGCAGTGTTCCGATAATGTTCAAAGACTCAGTCATTAGCCAGCACAGCCAGATTCTAAAATGAGATATTAGCTGAACATACAGGAGTATCAAAATGTAAAAAAACCAAACCCAAATCTGTTAATTTTGAACATTAGTATATTTCTGCTAGTTCTTTACCTCTGCAATTGCAGCAATATAACAGAATCAGAAGTAGGCTTTTCATGCAGCAGCCTCCTCAGAGAATTGCTTATACAGTTGGACAGATGAATGCAACAAAGGAATGGTAGATATCTATTTCTGCTCTCTCTTTTGAATACGTATATAGAAACACTCATATAAAAGCACACATATGCATTTTGTTTAATAACCCAAAATATCCCTGGTGACTTATACCTGCTTGTATCTTGCTTTCCAATATTTCCCATCTGCTTCATTAGAACAGATTGGGAAAAGAAATCCATAAATTATAATAAAAATAACAGATGCTGCAAAATTCCATAAAAAGTTACCAACAACCAACTTTGTTTCCTGACTGAAAACATTAGATATCTGGTTTTCCCAAAGACTGATATTCAGCAACACATTTTCTCCTTCCCATTTCTGATTTTTCATAGTTGTCTGGGGATAAAGATTTCAAGAACAAACTTATACAATCACAGAAAATCACAGCATAACTTCATATGACTAAGGCAGAAAATAATTCTGTTTAAAAGGCATTTTCATATAGACTGCATATGGATTTCCTTCAAACTGTTTTTGTCACTGGGATTTTAGGTGAACCAAAATTAACCTCTGGAGCCATATGTTCCCAAAATTGTACCAAAATTTCCATAGGCACATGTCCTTTTAAAAGTTGAAGTGTTATATGCTACCAAACCATTTACTAATGGTCCCATCACTAAACTTAACCATTCAGTTTCCCACAGCTAGCACACAATGCCCATTTCCTTCAGGACACAAACTTGAAAATGCCATTCATATAAGGTTTTTGTCTCTAGAATACTATGTGTGCATACAACAAAGTGATGGGAAGGCTCATGTACAGAAAGGGTGAAAAAAATGCTTTGTAGTCACTCACTTGTTAAAGTTAGTTGGTTTAAAGGGACTTACTGTGATCACTGAACCAGAGGTACAATCCCATACCATTAAATCGAACCCTTCCTATTAGAGGTTCCATATAACTTGTAGACATGTTGCTCCCATCTGCTTTTGTTGGGGTTAATATTATATGGGAGAAGAGTCTTGCCAATTTGCACATCCACCCTAAAAGAATTAGTAATGGATAGGTCATTGCAGAGTATGATACTATTTTTCTTCCTGGGTGATTAAACTGGAAGATAACATTAATCAGTCAGCATTGATTAACTGGCACAATGATGAAGGAACTTTTTTCAGATCCTGAAATTAAGTTCAAGATATTTCAGTACAGCATTATCTGTGATATTTGGATATTTTCTTTCTTGGATTATTTTGGTAGAAAGCAGAGTTTGGGAGTGAAGGGACAGCAACAGAGATTGGTGGAAGTGCCTGGAGGCTCTGATGCTGAGATGATGGCTTATGTGAAAAGGATAGACTATAAAAGGGAAAGTATAGCACTAAAGGGACTGTTTAGGGGTGGTGTGTGAGGAGAATTAGAGATTAGATTAATATCTCTAGGTTTTTTTAATATTAAAACTTCCTATACCATTAAAAACAACAGATGTTTGCAATGAATGTGATTCAACACCCAGAATAATCTTGGTTTTCAAATATAAGTTAAGTTCTGTATTTGTTTTTCCAAACTGGTTAAATGAAACAGCATTAGGGGACCTGAACATCTCTCCGTAAACTCTTGAGCAAACCAGAACAAGACAAGAGGATCATTTCTTCCTATGTATTACCTAACACCAAGGATAGGGTCTGCACTGGCAAAGCAGGAAATGCCTTCTCCCCACCTGTTCTTTCACACAGAATTAGAAATAGCCTGTGCTAGATCCTCTTACTCCAAATTGTGCCAGAACTAAGTAACAGATGGGGTCTTTTGATAGCCTTTTTCTGAGCAAACATTTTGGGAATCCCTGATTCTCTAGCAGATATTATAATCTCTGGATTGCAAATTACCCATGAGGTTTTAAAAAGAAAAAATAAAAGTTAAAATACTGATGCCTGAAGCATAATTTCTTTTCTTGAGCTTCCAATTCCACAGCAATGCCACCTCCAAACATTTGAAGCATAAGGATTAGCGCCATCATCACAACCCTAGCAAACAATAAAGTACAACTGTCAGTCATATAGTATCCCTTCTGTTAGCAAAACCTTTGTAATAAATCTGTGTGAAAACTCCAATTAGTAAAATAGACAACAAATTCTAGAAGTAGAAGTTCTGTATCTCTTTGCAAAAGAAGGGCTGCAACAATGAACAAAAAAAGGAAAGAAACCTCTGAGCTCTTAAGTAGGAAGCGCATGACACTGCAGATAAACCTTCAATCTAGCTCTTCAAACAATGACTAAGCACATCCTGGGTATTACACACTCACCTTTCATCTTTGTAGATAACTCAACATTCACAGAAAAAGACAAACGTAGCAGTAGAGAGACTATTTCTCACTTTCTCCAAGGAAGGCAGTCAGTCCAATGAACAATTTACTCTTGGTTTATTCAGGAAGTTTGCTCCAAACTCTAGTATTTGCATTATTGTTGCTCTGCTGAAGTTGAATCAAGTCAATGTGGTCACAAGCGATTTGACTCAATATCATAAGTTAGACATGAAAAAAAGAAAAAAAATTAGTCTTTCTTTCAAGGTAATTTTTCAAGGCTATTTCTTTCAAAATTAATTCTTTCAAGTGTTTCTTTAAAGGTTACTCAAGAGTTGAAAAAAGGAAACTGATACTGATTCATGTGTCTTAGTCTTTCTACTTACTGTACACTATATTATGTGCTGTTTCTTTTGGGAAAAGCAGGAAAACATAGGGACAATTCCATAATACTTTGCTCATACAAGGAAAAAATAACAACTGATTCTCATCCCATGCTTATTGCACTCCTCTTTCAAGCCTGAGCTGTTCAGAAAGGTAACAAGAAAGTTAGCGGGTTTTGGATTATTGTGCATTTACTCATATATATATAGAAATAGCTCCTTGGGAAAAATACCGTGGAAGGAATGTATAGTTAGTATCTATTCAATTCTTAAGATTATCCCAAAGAGTAAATTCCAGACAGAAACCCAGCAACACAACTTCTGAGGTGTGACATAAGTCACCACTGCTAGACTCTTCACGACACACTGTAAAGAATCAAACTGCAGAACCTATAAAAGCTGTCATCACAGTTAGCCATTTGTTACTTTGAACACATATTTCCCCAAACCTTGCTTTCTTCCTCAATTTAATATTAGTGTTTAGTGTAGGCAATTTTTGGATTAAATCTTATCTATGATATATTTTCTTGCTTGTATTCCCAAATTACTTAGCCAAAGTGGGAAAAAAAAAGATAAATCCAAGTCAACTTACACATTTTGATTCAAAACTCATGCTATTTACTGCAGATACAGATTTTCAATAGAAACTTTACCGTGAAAGCATTCTTAGGCTTTCTACCCTCCACTGAAGTAAAAGGAAAGCATATGTATGGCACAAGGCACCAGTGTCTCTGGCTCTCTGTAGATGAATATGAAGTAAATGTGTGAACCCTTGTGTTGGTTTTCTAAGGAAGTCATTATTTAGCAAGTTATTGAGAATGAAAGACAGGCACTGTTTTCCCTCATTACTAAGCCTGATCTTTTTGTTGAATTCCTCTTGTGCTATGGCCTTAGGGCTGCCATTTTAAGGAAACTCCACGAGCCTTCCATAGTCCATATGCAGATTTTCAAACTCCAATATTGTTGCAGGAGATGGCACTTGATGGGACTATGGGTGCTAAATGCTAGGAGATGGATTTCTCAGTCAGGTCTGGAAGCTGTCATGGTCAATCTGCATTTCTGACTACGGCAGCTCAAAGAGAAAAGGAAACTCTCATCATAACTTCTGATAATTTACGGAGTGCAAGCCTATGTGTTTAGCTGTCTATGATACTGCTGTCTTAGGGAAAAACATTACGGAAATCTGTTTCTTGTGAGGTTAGAGTTTCACCTTTTTGAGCTGAGTCAAAAAGCCTCAAACTTTGAATTTGCTGAAGCAAAGCTAGCATCATAAATAGATGTGAATAAAATACTGTGGATTCAAGTCAGCCATTTCATAAAGTAAAACGATTGAAGAAGTATGTTAGTGTCAGTAACAAATTAGAATATTTGAATACTGGTATCATAAGCCCTAATACAAATTCTTCAACTTGCTTGTACAACTTATAGGAAAACTAAAATTAAGAAAACACATAAAAAGAAATTCAATTTGAAGAAAAATCTAATTTGGTCAAATAGTTGTTTTCTCCTTTGCTTTTAACGCACAAATTTTATGAAAGTGTTAATTATTGTTAACTTCCTATTTAGTTTGAGCATACTGCAGCCAAATTTGTAAAGGACATTGGGACTTAATTTGTCCAGTGAGGAACAATCTTCAGTCAGCAGGGAGGAGTAAAGGTTCAGGGGCACATTTCCTGGCTCAGTTTGTCCAGCCTAGCTGGTGTCAGGGGAACAAAAATCTCCCCTAATTGCTTGAAGGCATATGGATATCCAAATTAGTTCCTCTACCTCTCTATTCACAACCTCAGTAAAGCGGACATTTCAAGGATGGGGGAGATTAGGAGCAGAGGAAAAGCCAGATGACATTCTTCAGTGATGCTTCAATGATGTATGTTCCCTGCTGAGCTGAAAGGATTCAAATGAAAGTTTATTTGAATCTGTTAAAAAAATTGACCTTAGAAACTGAAACAAATTACAGAACATTTCCCATTAGACTTATTTCCTGAACTTCTTATTTTTAATTATCATGCATTTCAATAGCATTGTCTCCATTCATTGTTCATGACCCTGCTATATAAAGGAAAGTGTTCGTCCTTTTACTATACATGGTGTGCTTGTAAATTCTGATGGTTAATTCTCATGAATGTCAGTGTGGTGAAATTCAGAAGAGCTTGATCTAAAATGATTAGGGAACTGCATTTTTTCCCCAGAATAGATGGGTTATTTAACAGATGGATATGAAAAAGAAGCAAACAAAATTTAATACCTTGCTCTCTTGTCCCTTAAACAAGTTGTTTTATTTAACTTGTTATTAAAAATATTTTTTATTAATTACATACATGCCAATTTTGAAAACAGAAGGTATTTCATATTTATATGCAAGCAAAATGTTTAGCAATCAGCTAAATTTGGCCTCAGGTAAACATTTTAAAATGTATTGCAGTCTTAAAAACCATTCAAGCTGTTCCTTAAGTCTGTGATTAGTCTGATATGATCTTTAGTGCATAACTCTAGATTACCTGGAAAAAAGTCTAGTATATGCTGTTTACCATCACAAACTTAATTCAGAATTTCACATCAGCCACCAGATATAAAACTACACAGTGGATGTTTGTGGCAGAGCTAAGAAAAGAGCACTCCCAATTTTAAAATACTGATAGGGCCTCATACAACTCCTTCTTTCCCCACTACTTGATACAGAAAGTAATCCTCAGAGTTGTGGGGTGCTTTTATTTTTTTTTAAAAAAAAGACTTTTGAAATCAATTATAAACATTTATGGAAATAGATTTATCAATGGCATAGACAGTGAGATTGAGTGGACCCTCCGCAAGTTTGCAGACAACATGAAACAGAGCAGTGCAGTTGACACAATAGAAGGGATACCATCCAGAGGGACCTGGGCAAAGTGGAGAAGTAGGCCCACGAGTACCTCATGAAGTTCAACTAGTCTAAGTAAAAGACTCTGCAGCTGGGTCAGGACAATCTCAGACATGATTACAGACTGCGAGAAGAACTCATTGAGAGTAGGTGTGTGTAGAAGGACTTGCAAGTTCTTGTGGATGAAAACCTGAACATAAACCAGCAGTGTGCTCTCGCAGCACAGAAGACCAACCGCATCCTGCGCCACACCAAAAGAAGCAAGGCCAGCAGGTCGAAGGAGGTGATTGTCTAGTGGATGGCATCCCTGGCCATGTTGGGGGGTTGGTACTAGATGATATTTAAGGTTCCTTCCAACTTAAACCATTCTATGATTATATGAGATGGGGCTATATGAAAAATAAGAGGACTTGTTTTATTTTCAGGGTAGGACATATTGTTCTCAAACTGTGTATGTATTTTGGAAGTATAAGATGGAGCCATAAACCCAAGAAAACCCTACAGCAATTGTATAGTATCAACAAAATACAAAAGCATCATTATGACCTAGGGTTATTTCTTTTTTCAACATCCTCCTTCACCTTCATATATGCAGAGAGTGGTAAGTCTGCCAAACACATTGTTAAAAATCCAGAGGGTATAGATTTTGAATGTAGTGGGTTTTGCCTGCCAGAAAGCAGAAATAATTAGGATGTCCTGTATAGTTCCCAGATGAGTTAATAAAAAAATGCAATTGCATTGCCACAGTCCTTGCATCTTGTCTTCTTTCATGCCTGGGACAAAAACTACTTCTTAAATATTTTGTGCACTCCAATGAAGAGAGGGTTCCATTGCATTTTAATGGCTTCTTTCTGGAAACTTCGGCTTTGTAAATCTGTGTCATTCCTGTTTTAATGAGCCAGTCAAAAGATATGTACCTTCTAATGAAAGATGTGCCTTTGGAGTGCTTTCACAAGAACACCATCGTCTATCATGTGTTAGGGCACAATTGTGGGCAAGATGGAGCATAGTCATACTGATTCCAGTGACCTTGCTACCCAGGGGTTGGTTTCAGAGTACTAATGAGATGAAAGACTCAATCAAGAAAGAGTTTATATTTCACTCTCTAGTGAAGGAACATTCAGTTTGTTTTTGTGCAGTGTGTTTCTGATGACTGCTGACATATGAATAAGAGAGACCTTGAGGCAAGTCCACATCCTCTTACAAGATGTAACAAAGGCCACCAAGGCTGGCTCACTTTTTTCTTAGCATCTGACTTCATTCTGCTGGCATTTTAAGTAAAGCACCTCATAAGGACAAAATTTATTACAAAGTAGATCTAAGCCAAGAGGGAAAACTCTTCATAAAAGAGAAGGTACAGGGACTTGGCAGGGATATACACAGCTGCATTTTTGTCCTGCTTGCTTAATAGTGTAAACAACTTTTGTTGGTTAGCTTTGTATGTGACCATTCAGGAAACCCTCTATATAGACAATGTATCTTGTCAACCATTTCCTCTGTGTGTAAAATGTAATTCGTCACCCTGCACTGCCTTGGCAGCAGCCTTGTAAAGAACTCATTGAATTAATGAATATTTCATAAAGATGTGATTTATTAGCATTCCTCTCCCTTAGCTTTGAAAAAGATCCATCCTTCAAAAGCTGAGTGCACAAAAGCCATCTGCAGGTATGGAAGGGAGACTGAACCCCCTGAAGACAAAACCAGGATTCCTTAATAACCTCAGGGCCATATGCACTTTAGAAGAGATATTTAGTCAATCTTGTATTAATATTTTAGATGGCAAAGAAATGCAGTACTAAGCTATTATACTGGATTTGACTGTCAGAACCATGAGCTATCACAATAAAAAAAATATTACCAACTCAAGATCTTTCAGTTTCATATATTTTGATGAACATATAGCAAAATAGGTCATGGCATGGTACAAATACCTCTAGGCTGCCTAAGCTACCCAGATTTCCATACTGCTATAAAGCACTTTTCCTTCCAGAACCCACTAGCAAATCCATCATATTGGATATACAACATTATGAAGTTGTATGTACTTGTGCTTTTATCCTAAACACTAACATTCTTGGGTAGTATCTAATGAAAAAACTGCTCTTAAGTGTCTTTTACTATGATTGCATATATTTATTGCATACAATTAATATGCATAGTCCTGTGTCTTATGCAGAAACTTTCCTTTTCTGAGAATTTACAGATTCTGACACACACTGCAATAGAGGCACAAAATAAACCAGAAAATCAAATGTGCTTTCAGTATCTCAGGCAGCTGGTGCTTTCCATTGGTGACAAAACCCCAAAAACTCTTTAACTGCTTTTGATATACTGCACTGTTTCAAAAGGTTTTTACACTTCTTTTTTTTCTCAACAGACATCCCTTATTTGCAGTGCTAGTGTAATCCCAGTATTACTTGTCCTCTGTGAGTTTGATCCACACCACCTGTTACACTCACCCAATTATTACAGCTGGATTATTAAGGTCTTATCTTCAGCTGTAGGAATTTATGCATTCAAGCCAGGAATTCTCTTATTCTGTGAAGATGACAAATGTTACATAATGTCGGACCATGGCAGAACAACACAGAACTAGTACACAACAAGAATTATCCATTATGATTGTGTTTAAGTTTAATGCGAAATCAAAGGAGAAAGATACATGTGTGTGGCAAATAATTAAGGACAGGATGATTTTCCCATGTGATAGATGATACTTCTGCACTGATTTTGTTAAATCTGTCTTAATTAGTTAATCTAATATTTTTTTAGTGGAAGATTCATACACACTGTATATCTTTAGACTTCAGGGAGACAAATATTTATGCGGGGAAAGAAGCTTATATTACAGGAAAAAGAAAACTAAAGAACACATGAAACTAATTCAAGCATAATATGGTATACATGAGACAAGGAGCTAGCAGGACTGCATGAACTTAATATCTGTATACACAAAATACCTGCAGTTTGTTTCAGAACCCAGAAAAGCTTTCTTGCTTAGCAAGCTATGAATCTAAGCCCAAAATGTTAAGGGAAAATATGGAGATATACTTCCTAGAAGTTGGTTCTCGTGCAGAAGCATTCATCTAGGAAAAATATACCTATAATCCATCAAGAGCATGTATGAGATATCACACATAGCTCAGATAAATCTTATAAAATGCTCAATCAAATATTGGTATGGTGAGCATATAAAAATGAAAACCTATTGCATATTATCAGAAGTTAAAGTTGTCAGACACATCAGAAGAAAAATGAGATATTTTCATGCCCTTCTAGAAGCTGTTCCCTGGAATCTTGGTGGATACTATTGGTTTATTCAGAAAAGGGGGGAAATAGTGGTCATGGTCATGTGACATTATTTTATCTACAGACACAGTTCTTTTCCTAATGCAGAGGTTGAAACATTGCCAAGAGTTGCATGTAAATCTCTGAAGAGTCAACATATCACTGTCATCAATGCATTTCTTTTTTTGGATGGCCCACTAGATTACACAGAGAAGAGATTGGTAGCACAATGGATTTAACTGTAAAGCCCTCTTTTTATAGAGGAAAAATAAAACCTATTCTCATCACTGATGTGAAACAAGATCATGTTAAAAGGCTGAGTGGACCTTCAGCTGTATATTGAGTAAGATCAGCTAAATGCTGGCTGGATTACATAGTCATGGCAAACTCACTGATGACAGGACAACTCTCTGAAATTGGAATAAAAACAAAGCAAACATGGAATTATTTGGGGAAAAGTACCTACAGACTTTGTACTATTCAAATCAGTCTAATGCAGTTCAAACATAACTTGGGAAATGTATCCTAATTGCTTAAATGGGAAGGTCATTATAGATCTGCCCAAATACCTAAAATTCAGTGATGCTGTTTCTCCTAATACTGCAGTGTGCAAAAAAGAGAAGTCTAAGAAGGTAACTCTGGTTGAAACTTTATAGAGAATCTTTTAGCAGATAAAGGCACTCTCACCTTAATCTTTCTTGTCCCAGCTTTGCTATCCCAAAATTAACAAAAATATTGAGCCTATTTCCAATATTTGAGATGCATTTATGAAATTTGGGAAAGAGAGTGAAGGGGAAAAGAAAGCACCTTCTTAGTTTTCTTATGGGAAAAAAATAAAAAGGTAAGCAAAATTTTTCCATTATAGAAAAATTATACTCTCAAGCAGCAGAATCATTATCTAATTGATTACAGATGTAGACATCTCTCATACTAGTCCTCTTTAATCCGGTTTGACAGAATGAAAGGAACATATTCTAAATTGCTATAATAGAGCTTTCTGCTTCAGGAATTTGGTATGAGAGTTTTCATATCAAAGGGAAAATGCGCACATTGAAGTAGTAAATTATTTATTTGTCACTTTCCAAAATACTAAATGAGATTATTACATTTAAATTATGCAATTTTTTTTTCTGTGTTAACCTTTGTCTTGTGTCAAGAGACACCTCAGGATAGTTGGCAACCATCAAAGCACTCTAGTCACTACCTGTGTCATCTTTAAAATAAGTGTATTAGACTTAAGTGTTCACGAGTGTATAAAGCCTCTACTGTAAAATGACAATTGCTGATTTATGATATGTCATTTCCTATATATGTTATAATGTATATGTTATATCAAAATTCTCATCTAAAATATATGTCATGGTGAATATACATGTAGGAGAATTTCAAAGGATTTTTAACTATTCTAAATTTCATAATATTGTATTTATATATCTTCACTTTTTCAGTAATATGTTTACTAAGTTTAGATGTATAGGTCTACCATCTTCAAAGCTTCCACAGAGCTCCAGGTAGGCACATGCCTTTGAAATTGCTACAAATATCTTTACCCTGTAAATTGAATGTTTGCAAGAAATCTGATTTGAAGGCAGTCTTGAACC
>NW_008678390.1:0-9472 GCF_000695815.1 Acanthisitta chloris | reverse complement strand
TCACAGGAAAAAACATTTTCCTAATACTAACCTCAATTTCCCCTCTTTCAATATGTACCCATTGCCTCATGTCCTGTCACTGCAGTTCCTAACACAGAGTCCCTCTCTGCCTTCCCTGTAGCCCCTTCAGACCCTGGAAGCTGCTATGAGGTCTCCACACAACCTTCTCTTCTCCAGGCTGAACAGCCCCAGCTTCCTCAGCCTGCTCTCTCTGGGTGCCTTTGCCGCCCGCGAAGAGAGGAGCGGAGACATCCACACGGAAGGTTCCCTACAGCACCACTGCAATGGAATCCTGCCCCAGTTCAATTAGCACATGTCGTGCCTGTAATCCAGTAACCCATGAGTCTTCAGATAACATCGTCATTCAGGGCTTGGCAGGGAGTCAGACAAGTCACCTAAGCCTGTTGTGTAACAGGCAAGGAATATAAAAGACCTAAGTGGATGGAGCTGGAAGAGTTGCTCCTTTTGTTGTAGTTATTCAAGATCAGGATCTAGGTCCCAAGAGGACATAGAGGTAAGATTGTCCTGCCTACTACGTACATTTTCTGGGAAGAAGATTATAGTTGTTTGTATGTAATTATGGGAAGTGCACTTAGGGGTTTGTTTCTGTCTATTGTAATGTTTATTCATATTATGACTTGAATAGACATTAAATACACATAGTCCTTCCTTTACCTGATGGCTAATTGTTCATAAGACATTATAACCAGCAAGATACAACTTACAAAGGATCCACCTATGATATTATGTTACTTGACTTGGCTATGTCACCAGTTACTTGTGATTATTCAAAATACCTTTTTTTTTATGCTAAATGTTAGCAGTTCAGAGACCATTAAAATGCAAACACTTTTTCTTTTCCTGTAAGCTGGTGAAGCATTTCAGGTCTAGATGAAACAACAGCCACTCTTCTATTTGTCTGTAAAACTGAGCGAAGTGCAGGCAGCAGAAAATAGGTGGGTAATAATTTACCATGCTTGCTGGCTTCAAATGAAGAGCCCCTAAAGCCACATAAAGAACCTAATAAATTACCTATCCAGTAAAACTGGGCTTGTCCTCTCCTGTTTGCCCAGAACATGTCAGGAGTGGCTTTAAGAGTTTAATCCTCACAGCATTCTTCAGCTGACACTCTGAGTGCCTGTCTACTTTATTTCACCTCTGTTAAGCACATTTCTTTCAGGACAGGTATATATTTAAATCCCTGTTTCCAGGGGAACCAAGTACATTTATAAAATACACAACTCTATCTCTTCCATTTAGTGGATTGTTTGGATTTGAGCTATTCCGGAAAAGAACAATTTGTTTTAAAAAGAAGTGTGAAAGAAAGAAGAGACAATATTTTAACAAAATGGCATATATGTGACGAATCTGTTAAATGCATTGAATGTGTATGTCTCAACAAGAGTACTTGGAAGGACTTTTTCAAAGCATGAAATGGAAGCATTGTGCTCATCTGATTTCACTCCCTACATTTAAGGAAATGCCTTGGCTTGTTATTATTGCTAGAGCTGCACATTTAGGAAAGTTTCTAAAAACCCAGTGCAGAGTGAAGGCAACTTCTTGCTATTAGGAAATTCAAGTTTAGTGAAGTTGGGAGACAAACTTGTTCCTCTCTTTTGTACATTCTTGCATCTGCTGCTTAGACACAATAGAGCTGAAACAAAATTGGGTTTTTTCCAGAGGAATTTCTTGTTGGTGACACGGGTCACTAAAGCATTGCAGCTTCTCTGTCCTAGGTATGTATCCTGGTTGGAACATTATTTCCCACTTAAGTAATATGAAGCATTACTTATAATGTTCTATTCCAGACAATAGAGTTAAATTAAAAACATCTTTCCCTCAGTTTGTTGTAAGAAAGAAAGAAACAAAGAAAGCAGCTTTGTCCATAGGTCAAAGTATAACTAACCAACAGGATACTGCAGTGGTCCAAGTCTACATTACCACTAAAAATACTTTTCCTGTCAGACTGCCTTGTGACTGTAGTCATTAAAATGCACACAGCCCCAGTTAGCTGCTGCGTTAACCTTCCCTGTGTGCAGGGAGCAGAGCAAGTTCAGTTCACTTCAGGAGGAGCTGTGTCTCTGGTTAGCTGCTCAAGCGAGAGCCACTGCCCAGTGAGTCATGTCAGTGCTCCACCCACTGTGTCCAAACACGAGGCTGTCACACAATCCTTACGACTGAGTTGCCAGCAAGTATCTAGCTCTGTTGTGTGGAAATACAAGCTTCACCCTTCCTCAGAGAAAGAGAACAGCAGGTTGTTCTGCTTGACTGCTTAGAAAAGGACGTCCAACATTTTTCACCATCAATTTAGGATTAAACCCATGCATTTCAGGTATAGATGGCACAAGTCCACAGGTTCACAGAATCACACACCAAAACACTACTTCCTCTTTGCAGCAGACGTAAGTATTCTGCCAAGAAACTTAAATGACTCAACTAACAAGGCAAACTACATGACCTTCATCCCAGTATCCGAAAATAATCACCAGTTCTGGCAGAATTGCAGTTCTGGCAGCAAGGGGATTTTGAAAGTTTCAAATTGCAGAATACAAAATACGGTTTGTTACTCCCAACAATATGGAATTTTTTACTGCTGAGACTCATCAGTTAAGAAATACTGGAGCACTGCCAACTCCTGAAATTTTATGATGGCATTTGTGCTGAAGATAGTTCATCCTGCAAGGAATGATTTGGGTAAGTAACAGAAAGTACTTCCATGTGCCTGCTTGTTTTACATGTGCTCTTAGAGATGTGAACAACCAATCTCACAATGCCACAGTGATGTCAGAACAAAGTGTGTCTGTGTGCTAATGAAACTGCAGGTTGTCAGAAGTCACTGTGCTCACTGAGAAAAACATAAGGTTTCACTGCCTCTATACTGCCAAGAGGTGCTTTGCTGAAACTCTGTTCCTTTGTTGAAGCTGACATGTCTAAGGCTCCAAGGCAGCAAGGTGCACTGATTTTATACATTCCTCCAACTCATACCAAAAGAGAACAAGAGAATCAATTGCAGCATTGAACTCTGTTCTGAATATTGTTATGTGTACTGAGGAAAGAAGTGTTCAAGGAGAACTTCATGCTGAGATAAAAACCCAAGATCAGCTCAACTAAGGACACCACAAAAAAAGATCTTAACCTTATTTACATCATTTGAGCCATTAAATACTTGGGTGCCAGAAGCTGGTAAAAGAGTCATTTAAACAAGGTATTTGAAAGCCCAATACTTGCCAGGAAAACATGCACACTGCCACAGAACACATGTAATACAGTAATGTCCAGGAATGTTGTACTCATTCAGAGAAGCCACCCAGGGAAAGAAAAATGCTGAACACATCACAGAGGATATGAAAGTTGTTTATTATATGAGTGAGATCACTAGTGTGACTAAATATAATATAGGGAAGCATACCCAGAGGATAATCTGTCTTGACTATTTAAAGCTAACTTTATCAAAGTTATTTGGAGCAACACATCCTAAACAAACCAAGAAAAGGAGAGTCCCCTAATAAATCCATGCGGTTTACAAATTAATAGCAAGTTAAAGCTTGAAATCCTTGGTGATGTTTCTTGACTACCAAGTTTATCCCACCAGATTTTGTATTGAACCTCAAGTTTTTAGATAGATTTCTGTAGAGTGGAACAATTCTAATAGGAAGCCTTTAGGAATTCCTGTCTACATTCACAAACTCACTGAAGTAAAATGATGCATTACATTTGTGTTTGCAATGTTGTCCTTCATGATTGCCACTGAAATTTGAAATCAGGCATGCAAAGTCCCAAGGTAAACATCATTGTGTGTCCATTCACACAGGGAAAAGGGACCAAATGGATAGGGTAAGATATAGATTTTTTAAAAGGGAAACTTCTCCTACTCCAATTCCAAGCATTTGTCACTGTGCTGTCTGGCATACACCCGAACCCATGGATTGTGGCCTCTTCACACACTTCTGCTTTGCAGTGTATCTTTCTGCCTAGGAAGACATAACCTCAGTCCCTTATGACATACTTTCATTAATCATCAGGTACTTGCAAGGAATGGCAAATTCCACAATGATCACAAATTGAGCTTTTTCCTCAGAATTTTGTATTTTGTGCACAGCAGTAGCTATTCACCTTGTAGAGCATTAAAAATCTTTCTTACCTTTTCTCACTTTTCCTAACAGGGAATGGCAAAGAGTTTCCTGCAGAGGAGAGATCAGGGAAAGAATATTATGCTTCTCCACCCTGCAACTTTTCTGCAGTAATTAAGACTTACCCAGCTTTGCTGCTTGATCTTTTTGTCCATCTGTGTCAAAACTTATGTAAAAAAACACCTTGCCTTGAAAATCTGTGCAACAGCTAAGTGGCTGAAGAATACTAAGTTTAAAGAGAAGGGAAAGCCTAATCTAATAAACCCCAAGAGTTGAGTTCCAATATTTAATGGTCACAAGTAATATTTTCAATGAGATGAGAATCTTTGCTATACCTTCAGTTTTCATATACCTTGTGATTAGAACTGAGAATTTAGCATTGAGTCACTGGGGGAATTCTCTAGATTGGAACAACCAGTGCAGGATCTACAGATTCATAAGCCGACTCTTAATTCTTGGACTTATCTAGCAAATTAGGCCAAAAATTATTTTTGGGAACACTGTCTTTGCATACATTGGCAACACTTCAGATTCATTTACCAAAACAGATATGAGGCACCAGAAATAGTCATTAGTAATTAGGTGGGAACAGTTATGTCGTAGAAGAGGGATACTGTAACTGTTAGACAAACCTCCTCAGGACAGCTGGAACAGCCTTCTACAGGTAATGTTATTAGCTGGGACTGTGCCAAGTTACAGCTAATATTGGCATTGGCTTTCTTTCAGCTAGAACTCCTTTAACATGAAGTAGGTCTTGGGGAGAAAATGGGGTTTCTGTTCATGTAATTTTAGCACCACTGCAGGGTTATGAAACAAAATTCCTATTAGTGACACCCACCTTTTAACCTAAAACTTCATGAATTGTAGTTTTGCTGTGGTTTTCTTCTTTGGCAAAGATGGAAACTTCAGTAGCCACACTTGTTTAGACACAAATGCTTTTCAAGCCCTTTTAACTGTGAACTTATTTGCTGGTTTTAATTCTCTGAACCCCCACTTTATGAGGGACCAATGCTACTGACCCAAAAGACCAGATATGCATGGAAATGATGCTATAAACCAAACTTGCTGTCTCCTTCTTTGTCAGTCCCTGCTGAAGGGATATACACAGCACCACTTATAAACCAGTGAACACTCTGTAGTCCTTCATGGTAAAGTATATTATGTGCAACACGAAGCCACATGACTTCAGTGTGCTTTAACACTTGGGAAAAACAAACCTGTAAAGATGTCTGCACAATTGGAGTTGATGTGCATCCACTCTTCCTTTCCATGTTACCCCCCTCCCTTTCTTTCAAAAGTGGATTCATGACACAGTAAACGAGAACAGTTTTTTTCTGGACAGAAGTCATTCTTGCCACTGCAATGGAACTTTTATTCCAAATACATTCTTACAATAAAGCTGTATTTTGTTATACAAGTAGATAAACCCAGGAGGCAAAAGATTCACATATTCCATTTTAAAATACTGGGCTCAACTGAACTGCAGCCGTTCCCATTCATTTCCTAAAGCATCTTAGGGATTTTTCAGGGCAGTGGAAATAAAGATGTAAACCAAGTCACATAGGTAATTAAATTATGGTCCAACAAAATTTGTAACACCATAGAAAAAAGTATCTGCTCATTCTTCGGGCTCTTGGGAGTGCTGGGTGGCAGAAATTCCTTTATAAACTCAGAAGTTTTTCATTGAGAGCAATCTGTGACTGTGTGAGGTTTGCCAAGTAGGTTACCATCAGGAGGTCCTGAAAGGAGGGGGGAAAAAAACCAGTGATCAGAAATACTAACAAAGATAGTGCCTATTAGGGAGCTGAATTTTTAACACCTGTAAAGCATTTTACAATTAGCTACTAGAAATAGTGTCAGCCCTGAAATTCCTTCCCTGAGGAATGCTTCCCTTGCAGGAAGCTTTTGGTATTCCAGAATATGAAACGCTGCTTGTGAAATTTTAACTCTGAGTTCACCCATGTTAACCAGGCAAGCCAAAGGGTAGAAGCCAAATTAAAAATTAGTTCTGCTCTTGCAGGCTGTGGGTGAACAACACATTCAGAAACTTCAGTTTCTGCTTCCTAAAAATATGTTCTAGCAATAAGGTACCATGCTAAAACCTTGTGTCCTCAGCATTACACAAGGAGACAGAACTTCAGCTCAGGCAAAGGAAGCTGCTGAGTCACCAGCTATCCCTGGAAATCCAAATTATTTAAATTTGGTAATTCATACTGTCCAATCAGTATGAAAGAGTTTGTGCTGGTTTCCAGATTACTTGTGGAATTCCTAAGTACTTCAAAATTTTTCCTCTCATCAGAAGCTGCTTGCAAGATTATTATGGTGCTCTCCTTTATCCACTCCCTCAGCCCTTAATGCATCAGATTACTGACAAGAAAGGGCTGTACTTTCTATTAATATGTTTGTATGAAAAGAGAGATTGTTTTGATCACAGATATGTCTGTATGACAAACTTTCAAAATTGCTGGCAATACTCTGAAAACATTAAATGATGAACTTACATTGATATTGCTGTTCAACATCGTCTCAAAGTCCTCTGGAGAAATCTTTGGCACCTGGTTAATAAGATCCATCAGGAAACGTCCCACAGTGTTGTCAGCAGCCACTTTGCCAGACTAGAAACAAACACTTAAGCATAAGTGAAACTCAGGAAGTTTATGGCCCAAAAAGAGAAGAAATAAAAGAAAACCATGATGCACAAGTTTACATCAAACTTATTTTGTGGCTGCTGAAACCAGGCCTTACCAACACATCCTCAGCATACTGCAGCACCATGGTCAGGGTGTCCTGAATCCTGGCTGAGGCTGAGCCCACCTGCTGTAAGTCACTGGACAAGCCAATCACTCGATTAGGGCTAAAACAGGTCTTCATGATAAGATCCACTGAAAGCAAAAGGAGGATCAGTGAAAAAAAATGCTACAGAAACCAGTTTAAATCCTTAACTTGAAGATTTTTTTAGGACAGTTTCAGCAAGACAAGACTAATTCCCAGCAGAATTGCCAGAATGGGTAGGAAAAGCATTTGAACAGTATCACAACAATGATTATAGCCAAAATAGGAAGAAAACATTCACCTCCTATCCGCTCTGTATCATAATAAACATATTTCACTGTTAGGGGTGTGAACATCACGCCCATAGTTTTACCAGGGACTCCCATGGGGGCACTAGAAAAAAAACACAACAACAAAATATTTTCAGCATGGACATATGCTATGAGAAATCACTGAAGGAAGGAACTGTGATAGAATTCAAGTACAAAGCAGTCTCAACACATTTATAATTCCTGTTATTCAAAGTATCTGAAATCCATTTAAGCTTTAAGTGAGAAGTCATGGAACAGCTCCCTTCTTGAAGATGCACAGTCAAGAAGTAGTATTGTCTCTACAAAGAAAGGCTGAGGTTTTTTTTCCATACAGAGAGCTCTTCATCCCATACTGGGAAAAACAGTGAGGTGGAAGAGTTTAATTTCTCAATATTTAATCTCCATTATTAATTGACAAGAGCTTAAGGGAAGAAAGGCTGATCAAGAAGATGCTGTTTCAATTATGTTTTAACTGCACTAATTCTCCAATTTGTATAAATAAACTGGTGAGCAATAAAGGCCAGTGGCTGCAGCCTGGCATTCAGCCAGTGCAATGGCAGTTAGTGACATTGCTGCTAGCTATGTGAATCCTGTGTAACATCCCAAAGATGTTCAGAACACTGTTAATTAAGTCACCAATCCCCACCCCAATGAGGCACCAGTTTATCAAAGGTTAGGTCTTTCAACTTGCATACAATGCTCAAGACATTCCAATGAGAAGTAAGCCATGATCCCTGGCTCACTTGTGTTTTATCTGGACAATGTTGTCCAAAGTGGGACATTTCTCGTTACCCTGGGGGGTTTCTCTTAGTAATTCAGATAGCTCCTCTCCCAGAAATGCAGCCTCCCAGAGTACCTGACATAGGCTTTAATGCTCATGCGTGAGTTCTGGAGACTTGTGTCCACAGTGAGGTGGATTGGGTTGTGTGCTTCCCGGCTGTAGTACTCATGGATCAGGACTGAGTGTTCCGTGATGTCGTGACCTGTTGCATACCTTCAAAAGAACACAGGTTGAAAAGCCATTTTTCCAACACTCAAGTGCCCAGTGTTTCCTGTTGTTGGTATCCTAAAACACTGATTGCCAAACACTGAGCTGCAGCAGCATACTAAATACAAGTGTTTTAACTAAGGATTTTGTAGTTTTATGGCTGTCCTAGATTTGCAGGAATCACAGGCTGAGCACACCCATGCCCAAAATATGCACAGGGCCAGTGCTGCAGTACCAGCCATAAAACATCAGTACAACTGACATCAGACACCTGACATGCAGTTATGTGTCACTGTGTTCTGAGCCAACTCTTCACTTCTGCCTAAGTCAAAGCACACCAAACAAATCTGGACCAACCAAGTGTATCTTCCACAAATCAAACATCTCTTTGCAGGAGGTATAACTTGTTCATCTTGCTCCTTTAACTGCTCTGCAATTAGCATCTCACATACACTGGGAAAGTCCTGTCATCAGAACTGCACTTTGCTGTGCCATTACAAGGTTGTGAAGGAAGTTTGCTCCACAAGAACACAACTAAGCTATTTTGTTGGATCAGTGAGGCATGAAGAGACTAATACAGTGATTCACATACTCAGACACAGACTCTGTTCCCATAGCTCTGCACTGACCTTGCATTGCATCCTACACACATGTACTTCCACCTTCTCCCAGCACAGAACTACACACTTAAGCTGGTATCAGTGGTTCCTCCTGAGGCCTTTGGTACTTGAAACTTCTCTTCTGTGTTCTCCCTTCTTTCTAGCTAGTTAACTCTCACTGGACAGGTTGTATTACAGGTGATGAGTTCTTCTAACAAAGCCATGCAAGCACTCTCTAACCCATCACTCCTCTATGATACCTCGCTAGGTATAAACTACACCAAACTCTTTAAGTCCCCAATACTGTCTATTCCCTTCATGAATTGTAGGCCCTTTACCACTGACTGTACAACAAGAATTGCAAGATCTTGCTGTCACAAGCATTAGTGCTTCTGCTTCTCCACCTGTGACAAGGAGAATGATGCATTTCAAGCAGTTTAATGGACCAACACACTCGCTTGCATGTTCTTGCAGAAGGAGAACTTACCAGCCCAAGATGATCTCGCTGGGAGACACCTTCTTGTGCAGCTCATACATGTTTTTGGCGAATTCCATATCAACCGCCACCTGAGGAACGGGACAGGGCCGAGTTAGCTGGTTACAGGGATGCCCATCCCTCGCGGCGAGCGGCACGGGCACCGGCCGCGGTCATGGGGAGTGCAGGGCCCGCAC
>NW_008678389.1:612-2556 GCF_000695815.1 Acanthisitta chloris | reverse complement strand
TTTAGGGTTTAGGGGTTTCAGCAGTGATAGATTAAAGTTTGGACTCAATGATCTTAGAGGTCTCCTCCAGTCTTGATGATCCTATGATTCTATGATTCATACTGCAGTAAGCATATCCCTGATAGAAGCTGAATGGTATCAACCTAAATATAGTAATAATATGTCTCAACCCAAACTTGTCCATCCTAATGAAGCACTCAGAAAGGCAACTTTTCATTGTTCTATATCTTTGTGTTTGTGTGTATGCGTGTTCATCTGTCAGTGTTTTTGAACACGCACAAATGCCAAACATCTATTTTTTGAAGAGGTTGCCTAAGCAGGGTCAGCATCACCCTTTGAATTACAAGAGCACTGAGGCAATAAGAAGATACCAGAAAGTTTAATTCAGGGTTTAACAGGTGAAATAAAACATCCCATACTTCTGAGAGGTTGGTGATCAGGAAGTGGTTGGGCACTTGTAGTATATAATGTAGTATGGTTATATCATTTTTCAGTTTAGTATAGGCTTTCATAGAAATGTTTCCTGTATGTCAGATTTGGACTTAGATTCCTCAGTGACCTTTGGGCAGTCAAGAACGATTCAAAAATTGGGTGCCCTATCTCCTTGTGATAAAAAAGCTGAATGTTATACTTCGACATTCTGAAAGGCAGCAGAATGCATAAGGTGACAGGAGAAAACTGATGCCATTTCCTTCTTTGATTTTATGTTCCTGTGCTTTGAAATTCTGTTTGCTTGAGTAAAAGAAGTGTGACAGTCCCTCTATATGCTCATCTGTCTGTGCTCTTCTCCAGGGAGAAACTACACAGCCTACCCATTTGACCTGTTAGTCCTGTGTGTGTCATGCTATTCATTTCTTTTTCTGCAGTGCAACCTCCTGCTGGAAATGAAACCAGTAACTGGGAAATAGAAGTAAATGCTGCAATCCAGCCAGCAACAGATACTGGAGTGCTGTTTGCTCTAGTTACGGAAGAAGCATCTGTCCCTTTATCACTGTCTCTGATTGACTATCACTCCACAAAGAAACTGAAACAACAGGTACAGACTTCAGCATTTTTCTAGAGAGGCTTCCTGGTGACTAAAAGTCATTTTCAAACCCAGTTGTCAGGTTTCCTGCCTGCTTATTTGCCTCAACCATTCAGAATATAGTCTGAGACAGCAGTGCTTGCTTGGCACCAAAGTTCTGCCTCTTATGGGTATGTGTCACATGCCACTAAGGAGCTCCCTGCATATGTGATCTAGGTAAAAATGGAACTGGTCTCTTGAATGCAGGCATGTTTTGCTATGTTCTTCTGACAGCTGTTTGATGCCATAAACAAAGGATTTCCATTCTCTGGAGCTCCTTAGTAACTGTTCCAAAGTAGTCAAGAGAGAGGCTTTAGGTGTCACTCTAGGTGCTGTGAAAGGCCAGTTATGATGGAGGGATGAAGCTACTGATTTAATGATGCTCATCATAAAGGGATAGATTCTGGCATTACCCAAAATCAAACCAAGAATGACTTCACTAAAACCCATGGCCCAACTTTTCATTGAAAGTACAGCAGCTCCAGTCAGTTTGGTTCCAGAGCAATATTACCATCTTGCAAGACCCATTAGGAATTGCCTCTGAGAAAACATTGTTTATCACCATGAATTAGTCCCACTGGTTCATTGGTTTTTCAGCTATGTAAATGAGCTCAGAACACAATCAGCAGTAGTAATAAGGCTAATTCTCTGGTGGATGTGCAAAATCTTCATCATAAAGGCCATGGTGGGATCAGCCTCGCCTTGAATAAGTGTGACTAGGTGTATTTCTGCTCACTGCCTCTTTTTTTCTTTCTTTCTTTCACCTACTGTTCAGTTTATCATCGTGGCCTTGGAGAACACAGTTGTGTCCAGACTGGCAATAAATCTCTGTGATAAGAAGGAACACTCTGTGGCCATCCTCCTCATGAAAGATCTCATAT
>NW_008678389.1:0-601 GCF_000695815.1 Acanthisitta chloris | reverse complement strand
AAAGAGTGAACTAAGCATCTCTGAGTTAGAGGACAGTCTGTCCATCTTGGAGACCTCTTTACAGTCCACAGTGAAGACATACGTGGGAGGATTGCCAGGTGAGCACCCAGTTTTGTAGCATGGACCACAGACTCCCAACTTGCCTTGCTGAGCTGAGAGTTGGGAAAGCTGTTTCCATTTCTTCAAGTTGTGAGTCTCCTTCACTGTTCCTGCTTGAGCAGCTTTGTCTGCAGTGCAGGTATGTGAGGGTAACAGATCTAGAGGGGCACTTCCCTTGGGGTTTTTTCTTGAATGATTGTGTCCTGATAACAGCTGGAGGCAAAAATAGGAAGAGGAAATTCTGTTTGTTCAGCAATAGGAATGATTTATCTGAAGGAGAGCTGTAAGCTGGGTCACTATCTTAAACCTGGCAAAATCCATAGGAGCTGGACCACAGCCTGCTGCAGTGCTTCATTAATGCAACGAGCCTAGGAGAGCTCTACAGAGAGACCTGGACAGACTGGATCAGTGGCTGAGGACAACTGCAGGAGGGTCACTAAGGCTCAGTGCTGGTCCTGCCCTTGGGAACACAACAGGCCCATGCAGCTCCAGGCTGGGGGAG
>NW_008678388.1:0-6431 GCF_000695815.1 Acanthisitta chloris | reverse complement strand
CCAACCCTTAAACTCTATGATTCTATTGTCATCAGAGGGTCTGTGGGTGGGGAAGGCCTTACCTGAAGGCAGTTCTGCACCTTCCCTCAATGTCTCCAGGTAACTGGAAGGCCAAGGACAGTTGCATCACTATGACTGTGACTTCTCTTATGTCTCGTGAAAAGGACATCTGGACTCTCAGGTCCAGAAGTCATAGTCAGGAGCCAAGTATGTCAGAGATCTGTGCTAGCCAGGAATTCCCAGGTACCCAGTCAGTCACTGTTCCTTTCGTGTGTCAAAACCCCCAGGATTTAGTCCGACCCTCAGTCTGAAGACTGGATTTACAGATGTAATGATGAGAACACTGAGCTAGCACAGAGCCTCTCTGGAAACAAAAACAAAGGTCTGAGAGACATGGACATGCACTTGACTGAAAGCTGCCTCAAGTCAAAGCCTGTCCACAACCTCCTCTTTCCAGTCTCCCTGTGTTTTGCTTTTTGTACTGGAACTCTTCAGAAGAGGATACTTATCAGAAAAACCAACTCCACAACAGCACTTTAGACATACATTCCTTCAAAGAGAGTAAAAAACCTGTTTTTGAAGCTCAGTGCACTCAGTGGAAGGAAAAAACACCACAAAGCTGAAGATAACACCACCCTGTAGATCTGTCTTGCTACAGATTTCATCATGCAGCAGCACTTTTCTTGGCACAATGAGAATCTGCTCAGTCTAATCAAATAGCGTAATTTACTACTTACCTTAGAAGGTGCAGAAAATTATACTAATAAAAACCTGTGTGATGAAACTTGGATGAAAGAGGAAGCCACAACGGCATTTTCCACATCACAAAATACTTCTGACTATATTTACACCCCCCTCAGAATCTGAAATCCTGACACAAACAGTACAGTTCCTAGTTGAGACAGATAACCAAAGCATAATCCTAAAACTCTGTGCACACAACTCTATAGAAACCTAAGCAAGTTGTTTTTCCGAGGACAAAAAGAAACTATTTTGCCAAGATAAAAAGACGACAAGGAGCCTGAGCCAAGAGTATTCTCTGTGTGCCCTCAAGTGGAAACAAGCAGCTATTGCGAGGCAAAGAGAGAACCAGTTCCTACCACTCCGTTGACAGAGAGCAGCTGGTCTCCACGCTTCAGGCCTCCGTGTCTGTCAGCGATACCTCCGGGGATAATTCGAGAGATGTAGATTGGGGAATTTTGTTCTTTGCCTCCCATAATGTTGAATCCAAGACCTTCTTCAGTTTTGGGTAGTTCAACCACTCTGGGATGGGAATGACCTTCACTAGCAGCAAATGCAGCGACTGTGGCCTGTGAGAAATGAGATTTTCTTATTTATAAATTAAATACAGGCCCTTCAGCTAGACACAGCGAGCAGGCTGGAAATGTATTTCATCTCAAAGTACTTAAATGTTAAGACATGGAGATTAATTACCTCATGCCAACACTAGCATGAAAAATTCAGAATGCCAAGAATAAAATTCAAACGGAAGAAATTTAAAAATAACAAGTCTTTGGTTACACCTTATAATAACCTGCCAAGCTCATCCGTTTTATCAGATGTCTAGATAACATCCTCCTGAATTTTATATAATCTTCTTCTGCTTCTATATTAGATGCAAGTTATAGTTGGCTTTTACCTTTGCTGTTGCATTAGCTCTAACTTCTGGGCTACTGCTGATATCCACTGTTTCATATACATGTTCATACACCTGTAGAGACAAAACAGTTTCAGTATGAGGAAAACAGGTATTTTCCTGCTTAAGTAATAGAATAAAATAACAGGTACCACTCAAACACATGTACCTTAAAAATACACACCTCTAGTGAGTTATTCCCTGATTCACTACAAGGTGTCAAGGGACAATCTATGAAGAATTCATGAAGAAACAATTTTCTTGGCATCTTGATTGCTCAGCTAACACATGCATGGCTAGGTCTCAGCCTCAATCTTCCCTCCTTCCACAGCAGTCAGACCTCACCGTGGCTTTAGGAGTGTTTCTGGCTAGGCTCACACTCCTGGCTGGGGGCATAGACGACTATTTTCTCTTGTTTGATTCAACCCAGAACTCTTACACGCAAAAATCACTCATGGACAGCCCTTCAAAGCTCTCATGACAACCCACCCCTCCCTGCAAACCCTCAGATTTTCCTGCAACTGTGGCAACTAATCGAATACATTAGGACCAGTGTGGAAAACACAGAGGCAATGAGAACACTCATGCTAAGGAGGTGCTTGCTGAAGGCTAAGCCACATCCTGACATCTGCTGCCAACCACTGGGACTTGCTCAGCAGCACACACACTGTACTCAACAGGGGGAAAACATTCAGGTGACACCTGTGCCTACAAATAGCTTTTGAACCATTTCAGATGTTATCACCAGTGTAATAGGAAGGCACATTCAAACCCTCAAAATCTCTGCTAGAGTACCTGGGATGAAGGTGAGGTGGCACAAGAGTCCACCTAAAGGTGATGTGGATTTGGCTTAAAAGTAACACAGGCAATTGGTGCCTTGTCTGTACACTCCAAGAGGGTAACAAGCAAGGACAGACTCTCAAAATAATCTTAAAACAGTTATTTGCCCCTGAGCCATTATTTTATACACCTGTGCTGTCCCAAATGACTTCCTTTAGAACTTGTTTAATAGCAAGTCTTGTTCTTTTAAGCTCTGTAAATCAAATCCAGCTCTTACCAAGCACACAATCAGCTTACAACACTGAGCACAAAAAGGAAAAATCATACTGGTCTTTAACTCAAGGTAACTGCTTGTGTCGAGACAACTCACCTCTCTCACAGCATTGCAGAACTCACTTTGAAGGACCCTCTGCAATGCCTGGAGCTTTTGTGGTGGCACCTCCCCACTTCTCTGTAATTTTTCCAGCAATTCAATTGCTCTGCAGATGTCTACAAAAAAACAAAGCACTAGTGATGAGGAATGCCTGAGGAAATTTCAGGTATGTTTGGGTTATTTTCCTTAAGTTAATGGAGCAGTCTGTGTGCACACTTGTACACACTTCACACATTAGTTTCATCACTACCACAAAACTGTATATTTACAAAATGCTACAATAAAACACTGCACTTTCAGACTATTTTAAGTCAACCACAGCAACCCAACCTTGTAACACATCTGGAGTTATCACTGTCATATGCATATGACAACGACAATCCACTTTTTCCTCAAAGTTTGAATCAGACTGAAATATTTCACTGAGATATAGATACACTACCAACATTTCACATGCATAATTCACCTACTGCATGGACAGTGTTTTGTTAACACCAGCCAGAATATTGTCAAATATGCTGCCTTAACATTCCTTTTAGATCCAAAAATTAGTTCACTGAGGTATACCCAATACTTCCCCTGTAACAGGGCTGAGAACTATCTGGCCTATTTTCCCCCTGCAAAGTGCTATAAAAGCAACAAAACTCCTTTTGATATTCTCAGCTGAGAGACAATATCTCTGTAGTCTACAATCCTCGACCCTAAACCTCTTTGTTTCAGTTCCTTGAAATTTGTTCCTAAGAGCTCATGTCATCCATACTCCCATAAATGCTGCTTTGTGAAACTGAAGTCCGTGAAGGATTTGATTCCAGACCAGCATGACTCAAGACAGGCATCAAATGCAATGTGACATGCTCTTGGCAGCTCTACAAGAGCAGAACACATTCACATCCCTCATTTGTATTTCTGAAGTGTTACATCAGTGATGATTCTGAAACACGTAACTTCGTGAGCAGAAGTAGAACATTGTCTCAGAAAAGCATCACTTTCGTTACCACAGAGGCAAAGCAGCAGTGATTAATCTACTGTATAAATAATGCACAGATTATTTTAGGAAGGGATGAAGTCTGGGACACTTGATGTCCCAAGTGCATCACTTCCTTTGTTCTGTAATTAACCTTTAGGCACTCATTTTTCATGGGAGTGCACATTACTCTGTGGCACCACATCAGCTCAGAAGACCTGCAGAGCCATGAACTTCTCCTAAAATGCAAGTGTAGAAAGAGAGAACTTGCAGAACAGGATGAGAAGGCAGTGGGTGCATGTCCTGAAAGGCACCAGCAAGACACAGCCCACGGTGATGTTCTGTCCACTGACACCTCTTACCAATTGCTCATTGGGATCAGGTGATGCAGCTGATTAAGGTATAACTTAGCCCCACACACTGGTCCATCCATGGGCTAGAAACAAATCCTTCATGGAAAAGAGCACTCAAATATTACCACTGCAGCCACAAGTTGTTTCAGACAAGAGTTAAGGTTTCTGTGTGCCGTGAGAACTTAGTGTTTTCTGGCAAGCATTGCCAAGCTGTACAAAAGCATCAGTTAGCTAAAGCAACACAACATCAAACCCTACGCTACCTGTTACAACCCCAAGCTCTACAGAAAACATATGTCACACAGATATGCATGTTTGATTAGGATACTGCAAGAAATTTTAGACAGTGATAGCAATCTATTGACCCAAGGAGCTGCTGTACAAATGAAGACTCCAGAAATCCATAGGCATATTTCCCTTTTTTTTTTTACCTTCATGCTTTGTCAAGATATTAGATATATTTCCTACCTGGATCTCCTAACAGACAGAACATCTCACAACACAGCATTTTACACCCTGATGTAAAATTGGCTGTCTTTCATAAAGTGCAGACTAAGAACACAGAATCAGCTTTTCAACCAGTGATTAGGATACACTGAACTGGATTCCTTTTAGATGACACTAAAGCAGAGATGCACTTTTAAATAAAAAAGGCTTTCTGATCAAAGGACCAATCTGTTGCTATAAAGTAAAAACCCAGAGCAGTCAAACACAGCATGATGAAAGCTGATGAAAACTCATCATCAGGTTATCTGCAGCCAATCCCCCACATTAGCAGAGGTTACTTATTTCTGTAAATAAAGCTCTTGCTTTTGTAGATCCATTGTAAGGTGCTCCCTTTCTCTTCTTTCCTTAAAAAGACTAACATGCCAGAAGACTAAATAGCTCCTTTGTTCCACTGATCCCTGAGTAACTCTAGTTTTGTTTGTTTTCATGGACAGAGCATAGTGGCAGGGTAATGAGGTGAAGAAGGATAGGGCCTGAGGTTTAACTCTGTAGGCCTTCCAAGAGCAACTAATCCACTGCCAAAGCAGCTGCCCTAATTAACAAGCTTTGGAGTGGGTAGACAAGCTGCAGAGTGGGAAGCAGAGACCTTACATAAGTCACTATTTACAGGCCAACTCTCACAGATGAAAAGTGGTTCATTTGTGGAATGGGAAGCAGGGTCAGCAAAAACAGAAAAACTCAATCCAGCCCTGTGAGCACAGGTCATTGTCTCAATGGGAACAGCAGTGGGAAAACAGTCCATCCCACTGCCTAAACTCCACTTTCAGCAATTCCTTTGCAACCCCAGGATTCCTAGTTATCAGTAATCTTTTCCCATTTAAATTCCATCTTCTGATGCCTGTCCTGAATGCACACCAGTTAACCAGCCACATGTACCGTTACACAAGGATGTGCTCACTGAGCTCGCATGGGACTGAAGGAAACTCAACTGCTGAACTAAACTAAAGGAAAATTATCACTATTTCATAAGAGCCTGGGATAAATGTCACAAATATACTACAGAAACATACCCAACTAAGCTTTGTATCAGTTTTGCTCCAAATTCCAGTTACACAGGTAACAGCAATGCAAAGTGTGCTCAGTTCTGGGCCCCTCAGGTCAGGAGGGACATTGAGGGGCTGGAGCAGGTCCAGAACAGAGCAACGAGGCTGGGGAAGGGACTGGAGCACAAGTGGCATGAGGAGAGGCTGAGGGAGCTGGGGGTGTTCAGCCTGGAGAAGAGGAGGCTCAGGGGAGACCTCAGCACCCTCTGCAACTCCCTGACAGGAGGTTGGAGTCAGGTGGGGGTTGGTCTCTTCTCCCAGGCAACAGCAGCAGGACAAGAGGGCACAGACTCAAGCTCTGCCAGGGGAGGGTTAGGTTGGACATTAGGAAGAGATTTTTTATGGAGAGAGTGATCAGACATTGGATTCGCCATCCCTGGAGGGTTTCAAGCTGAGACTGGATGTGGCACTTAGTGCCATGGTCTAGCAACCACGGTAGGGTTGGACTTGTTGATCTTGGAGGTCTTTCCAACCCAGTTGATTCTATGATCCAAATTAAGCCTATGCACCGGAAAAACGGGATGGAAACACAAATGTGAAGGGGTGACAGGGCTGAGCAGAACCACGGACAAGTGTGGAGAGCTCCCCGCATATGTCAGCTCTTAAGACAAGTAAATTACGACGGCTAACGCACAGCTGTCAGACCGGACTGAGCGCTAAGAACTCTGCCGCGCTCACGATTACGTTTCCCCACGAGAGACGCAGCAGCACAACCGGCAGCAGCGCAGACACAGGCACACAGGGCGCGGAGCGAGCGCGTCTATCGACACCCGCG
>NW_008678387.1:0-513 GCF_000695815.1 Acanthisitta chloris | reverse complement strand
TGTCCTTGGTGGTGTCCCTGGTGCCACCAGCACTGTCCCCAGTGTCTCTGCCATCCTTGGTGGTGTCCCTGGTGCCCCCATCTCTGTCCCCATGGGTGTCCCTGACCCTCCCCGAGCTGTGTCACTGCCTCTCCCCGCCGAGGCCATCGTGTCACTGCCAGTGGAGGACCTCAAGGCCATCCTGGGCCACTCTCATGCCTCGGGGGCACAGGTGGCACTGGCCAGGGCCATCCGGCGCCGCGGCAGGAACAAGGTGGCCGCGAGGAGGTGTCGCCGCCGTCGCCTCGAGGCCTTGGAGCAGCTCCGGGAGGAGCTCGGTCGCCTGGGCAAGGAGAGGGATCTGCTGCTCCTGGCGAGGGGACAGACCCAGAGGGACCTGGGGACACTCCGTGGGGACCTTGAGAGGGTGACACTGCAGCTCCTCGGGGTGATCGGGGAGGGCATGGAGGGTATGGCACACAGCGATGTGGGTGGTGTCACCCAACGGCTCCTTGGGGCACCAAGGGATGGGGA
>NW_008678386.1:12552-26722 GCF_000695815.1 Acanthisitta chloris | reverse complement strand
AGTACCCCGCGATGGGGATGGGGATGGGGTTTGGTCCCGGTCTGGACTCTGGTGGCGTGGGACCCCCAGCACTCCCTGCCGCCCCGCGGCTGTAGGTTGCTGAGCATCCCGGCATCACCCCGCGCTGATTCAGCTGTGGAGTGTAACCTCCTCTCCCCACCCTAAATCCCTTTCTTTTTTTAACCTTGCCCAGCTCATCTTGCTACAGGCAACTGCTTCAGTGGGTTGACGGTTTGGAATGGGAATCGTGGGTGGGAAAGTGTGTAAACACGTTGTAGCTGTGTGGACTGACTGGAGGGAAGGTAGTGGAAACTTCTCAGAGGAACTTGAGGAGGGTTTTAGGAGATACCAGGAGTACAGCCAACACGCATCTACCCACCAGGATGCTTCCCAGGTGGGAAATTGGTGGCTCCTGGATGTGGTCTTCAGGGTCTGGGTTGCCTCCTGCTTGTCTCCAGACATGCCCTCATCTCACCTTAGATGCTGACCCACATCCAGGTGTGGGGAGAGATGCTATTAGCTCTCTATAAATATTCCCTTTCTCTACATCGCCTACAGACTGTCAGTTAGTCATGTATAAAGTTACATTTTTCCTTCCATGCCACATCTACAGTGTCGTTATCAGGAGCAATGACTAGTTTCATGCTTTACAAATTATACTGGATTTGGTTTCAGCACAGGGTAAAATGTATTTTTCCTAGAACAAGCAGGGCTCCTCTCAAGTGTTGCTTAGTAAACTGGCTCACTTACTCTCTGAAAAAGACACATAGCTCTAAGGATGACTAATTCTCAATGAGTTTGGAAAGCACTGGGTGTCTGCAGGTGGTAAGAGGAATCCAATATGTCAAATTAGTCCTGCGTAGGTTTTAAGTAGGTTTTAGAATTGAACACCTGCCTGAGCTGGACTGTCAAATTTCATCTTTTAAGTTCTGATGTGGAGAGAATATCATGCTTTGGTACTTGGAGTTAAGTTTAGTTGCATGGAGCTGTACAATTTCAGGAAATGTGACAAAACTACATGTATAACATTTTACTTTTCTTCATGAACCCAAGGCATGCTTTTGTAGGATTTATCCACACTAGACCAAATCTATAGCTGGGGATGTCAGCTGGAATGTACCCTGCAGTGGATTAGAAAGCTCCTAACTAGCAGTGTTTGTATGAGAGCAGCGGCGACTAGGATACTGTATCAAAATGAAGGAGATTTGGGTCTGTTCCCAGCTCAGTCACTTCTTTGTGCCACTCCAAGTATCATTTTGCCCTCCAAACCGGGAGAGAATAATGCTGTCTTACCTGCTACCAATCTTATGAAGATAAAATCTGCAACTTGCCAGCAAAGTTCTGTCTATTATTTGATGAAAGCCACACAAATTCCTCGGTGGACAGAAAAAAAATATTTAATTTCATCTCAGCTTTCGATCTGGCATCTTTTCCTGTGACCTTGATGACTCCTGAGAGTCAGTGGAGGAATGCATTTCCTTTGTTAAGAGTCTGAAAAGCTCAAACTATCTGTCCACATGCTGGAAAAGCCATTTGTCAGGCTACCAGCATTTGGCTGCCTGGCTCAGTGGTGGTGGCTTTGCTCTGTGTAGCCAGTGCTCAGCAGCTACAGGTGCTCGTGAATTATGTCCACCCTATCCAGAAGGAACAGGAGACACATCATGAAGGAGTGATAAATAGCCCAGCAGTAGCTCACTCTCCAGCAAACGGCATCATGAATTATGCTGGGTCCTGACAGCTGCGATTCACTTGCTGTTAGCTCCAGCTCTATGCTTGTCAGTCAAGGGAATTGTTTGGTGTTAGGGGAGCAGGCTCAGGGGATCTCCTGAATCACTCTCAGGTTGATTTGTAGACACTTGAGAATTCCCTGTTTGTCTCACCACTGCTCCTGCCCCTTGGAGATATTTTCTACCTTTGAAAACATTTGCTTGAAGCGGGAGGAGCGTTTCTTGTGAACCCATCACCCCAGCGCTATGTGGAAATGAAGATTACGTCTCCTTTTGAAACAGTCTGAGGTTGGGAGGCAAAAGCCCTTTCTTAGGCAGGGCTTAACAAGCAGATGGTGAGGCAGTGGGTGTAGAAATGGGGCTTTTAAGTCTCTCACAAAGCATGGGGCAAGGGAGCAGGGCTGCCCTCGGAGCCTTGCTGTCTTTCTGGCCAGCCTGCATCTGCCACCCTCCCTGCCAGACCCTCTGCGGGCTTGTCTGGTGGAGAGATGAGGACAGATGGCTCTTGCTGGTGTTTCAAATACAGGCTGAACCCAGGGAGAGGAACACAAGAAAAAAAAAAAGGTGAAGTAGGAAGCAAGAAACTGGTAACAGTAAAGTTAAAGCATCATCAAACCCCTCCATGAAATCCCTAATGACAGCTACTCCACATGGGCATCAGGCAAGCCAAAGGGCAGTGTCTGCCACCAGCCTGGGGCAGGCGTGGATTCAGTTACAACCTCTGTCCTCCTGCAGGTCTCTGTATTTCAGGTTTCCCGTTTGTGAAATGGCAATAATTCCTGTGACACCACAGGGGTAGCAGAGGTGGCACCAAGCCCCTGCCAAAGTCACTATGGCTGGGGTCTCCCTCTGTTTCTGCAATGCCCCTTTTCCTGTTACTTTTGTCCCACACGTTTGCCCTGCCATGGTGCCCAGCACAGGACCCCTGGCAATGGGCTTGTCCTGGAAAGTTCATCTGCATCTGTCCTTTTGTTCTTTCTTCCTCTCTCCTGTGTTAGCTGCCACCTTTCTTTGGAGCTTCCCTGATGGGAGCCCCATAAGTATGGTGTGAAATGCATCTGAGAAGGAACTATCTTCACTTGCAGCAAAGATTTAGACTGACTGCTGGGAGAAACTTTCCAGCCTTCTGGCAGAAGAGTCTGTATTTATGTTTTGTTTTGAACTTTCTGTCTGAAACTTTCTGTGTGAGGAAGGAGCAAGGGAAGAAGATGCTGAGGATGCTTTTTGCTGCCTCCAAACCTGCCTCACTTTTTGCAGTACGTTTGTGGTTCCTGGGGGGCAGAATCCCGGCTATCCCTGCAGTCATGCTGACGCAGAGAGGTGTGAGATGCTGCTGTCTAGCTTTGATGCAATTTCAGGTGACCGTGGGTGGTGCAGGAAGGATGCTTCCTCTCCCTGCAGTGCAAGGACAAGGAAGGATTCCCTCCCGTGCCTCTGCATCGCTATCAAAAGGCTGCAGGGTTTTTCTGTCTCGGGCATCTTTGCTGTTCCTCTGTGAGCTGGAAGTGGATTTGGTTGGTGTGCTGTGAACGTGAAGTACCTGGAGTTGTGTGGATTTAGCTCTGCTCCTCTGGGGTACATAATTAAAAGCAAAAAAAAGAAAAGAGAAGAAAAAAAAAGGCATTTCAGAAAAGGAGTGAGACAGAGATCAGCTTTCCTGCCTGTTCCTCATCCCAAGCCCTGGAAGGTAGCAAGGGTTGTGGACTGACCAGCTGGGTTCACATCAGTCTGTGGAAGCACTTTGCATGATATTGAAGTGGTAAATGAATACGGACTGAGAGGTAATTGTGTAACCTGACTGGCAGGGAGCACACAGTGATGTGTATTGATTTACACCTCCCTGTGCAGTGAATTCGAGTGCTGAGCTGTGAACAGGGCACAGTGGGTAAGGGGAGAGCTGCTGTAGCTGAAGCCCATTATTGCTCTCTCAGCAAAGTTTAATTTCCCACTAACAGTCTGACAGCACCAGCCTGTGCCCATCCAGCAGGTGTTCAGTGTGCTCTGCTCCAGCAGCCATCACCACTTAACTTGCTTTAATTTTTTCTAGTGGCTGGGAGGATGAGGGAGATGGGCAGTTGCTGCCATGTCTGCAGGAGCTGATGCCAGTCCTGCTGGCACAGGGATTCCTTCCTCAGCAAGTATTTTCAGTATCAGAAGTTGCAGATACTGATGAGTTTAGAAGAGTGTGGGGTTTCTGGGACAACTTGTTTCCTTCACCTACTCTTACAGATACCAATTTTTGGCTTGGCAGTTGGAAAACCTCTGTGATTGAGCTCCCAAACTGTTTTGTGTGCTCCATCCTCCATTCTTCTCATCCTGCTCATCTGCAGGGAGCATGTCACAGCTGCTGAGGCTGGTGGCTTCATCACATCTCTTGGAGGTGGCACAGGATTATATTCATTTAGCAGAGGGAGTATAGTGCCAGGTTAGAAAGGCTTTTGGTCTTAGTGGTTGTAGTGCAAAACAAATGGATGCTACTGAGACTGGGTCTGTGCCTGTGCATCCAAAACGTAGAGCAAAACATAAAACTTGGTAGCATCAGTCTGTCTCTGATAGTTTAAATGAAGCATTCATCCATGCTAATAAAATAACCCCAACAGAATAAAGAACTGTTTCAATTAACAAGCTAATCAAGCCAGTAAAACCTGTCAGTGTAGTGATAGTGCTTCAGTGCTGTGGTGTAGAGATTAAGGCACCATCAACGTCTGTGGTTCTTCAGGAGTCACTGCCAGAAGGACCTAATGGCCAGTGCTGCAGGTTCCCCATTGATGGGAGCTAGGTACCGTTTCCAAAATAAGGATAGGTAGAGTGGCAGGGCTCAGCTGTGGCTAAGCCTGCTGCCTTTTTGCAGCACAGAAATGCTCTTTTCCTGCCTCTGTCTGAGCTCAGCCCAAATGCCCCTGACATGCATGGAGTATTCCAGGCAGGGCTGTAACCTCAAAAATGTCCCCATGGAAATGATCTGGAGCTGGATGAACCATAGACAGCCAGTGTAGACCCTCTGGATTCTGTCTTTTCTTCCCCACATAGTTTGAAGAGTTTCTCTGGTATGAGTGGGTTGGGTTGGTGGGAAGAGTCTGGAGGGTCAGGATGTCTCTGGGCAGACAAATAACACCACTGAAACCTGGGCTGATCCACTCAGTCATGCATGGATCTCCTCTGGAAAGAGGCATGGACAGATCCTGGCACCTGTTCTGGTATCTTTCTATTGAAATGGTGCAAAGAAGCTTTGGGGTGGTATGACCAGCCAGAGGGCCAGAAGGTGCTCCAAGCAAATTAAAGGTTTGTTGTTCAGAATATTCCCCTGAAAATGTTTGCTGCAAAATCCATATTCTCTAGCTTGTGAGCAAGCTCATCACAAGGCCTGAATACCCCAACCACAGGCCCTGTTATTTACATTCAATTGAAGATGTAGGTCATACAATAGGGTTTTTTTCCCTTTCCTGAATGGCTGAGCACAGAAGGCAGAATCCAATTTTCAGTGGCAGCAGACCTGATTACAAATTCAAATTTTTATTTCGCTGAGCAGTTTTGTGACATTTGCATTGTAATTTGCTGTTTCTGTAAATATGAGAGGTTCATTTGCTGGGATATTCATCCAGAGGAGATGCAAGAGGGCTGCAAGCACAGGCTTGGTGAAAGAATGAAGCCTGTGCAAGCCTATCAGGAGAAAATGGTTTTGTCACATCTGGCAATCGTTCCCTCTCACTCTTTTCTGAATACATAGGGCTGATGTGTGTGTACCTAACACCACATATTTTTTAATGCCCAGGTATTATATATGTAACATCCTGCAACTTCAGCAAGGGGCACAGTTCATGTAAAGTCCATGTTCATCCTTTCAGGCTGAAATCATTTGCATCCAAGGACAAGGAGAGAACTTTCCCACCCAAAAGGGAAATGATGTTGCATTACTGAGCGACCAGCCCAAGTAATAATATAATCGTAGAAAAATGCATTTCCCTTGTGTAAAGGAAGCTCTGTAAACTCCAGCTCCTCCAAGCTGCTAGCGTAGCTGTTGCCTGTGCTATAGTAATGCTGCTGTCAGACCAAGTCTGCTGAAATGCTCCGGAGAGAACAGGGGAAAAAGGGAATAAGAACCGGTTCTGGCTTAAAATGAAAACCTCTTATAGCATCTGAATATTGTGAGGTTTATGACACAGATTTTAGGATCTTGGGTCACATCCCTTCTTTGCTGTTAATCTGCTTTTTTTATCTCAGCTGGGTGCTGGATAGGGTGATGGCCACCCATGGTCCTGAAGAGCTTGGAGAAGGGGCAGGCAGAGCCAGGGTGAGCGGAGGGATCAGCTGGAGGAAAGTAAAACAATACAAGATTTCCACTGGGGTGCTGGGGTCAAAAGCCTGGTTGTGTAAAACCAGGGGAGAAAGAGGCTTGTTTTTAGAGCTGTCAGTGTTTGGGCAAACCCATGGAAGAGAGAGACATTTGAGAAAGTTACTCTGTGAGTAGTACCTATGGTTTGTTCTCCTGCTCTCCACAAGGTGGGTGGCATTAGTGTGTGCCATGGTTTATTTTGGGCTCTGTGAGTACTGAGTGTGTACAGGTCCCAGGGCTAGGGCATGGACTGAACCCTGAGCATCCCCCTTGGTCTGGGTGCAGCAGCTCCCCAGGTTGGACAGTCATTAAAGTCTTCTCTAGTAAAGTGCTTGTCTTCACAAAACTTGTAGGAACTTGCTGTCTTGGAGGTCTCTGCCTTCCAGGCTAATTTGTTTCAATGTAGGGGACAAACAAACCTGTCTCAGGAGCTTCATTTCTTCAGAAACCAGTCCAAAAAGCATGAGATATAAAAATATAATTTTAAAGGTGCCTGAAATGCAAAAACAAGTTGTAATAACCTAAATGGGGTTACTGCTCCCGTGCTACTGCCCCTGTCCCCCTGTGGCTTTGGATGGAGTGATTTCCCGTTGTCTGTCCTCTGTGCAGCCAGGGCTGTTGAGGAGGGTTATATCTGCTTTTGCATCTGCCATGCCCTTGACTTGGAGTAATTTGATAAATAGTTTTGCAGTTGGTTACTTAAGCATCTCCCAGGCTGCAGTCAGCATCTCAGCTGTGGGCGAGGGAGTGCTGCTGCCAAAGTCATGATCTGTGTCAAGAGCCTCCTAAGATTTGGCTGTCTTTCCTTAAAACCCCAACTCCTGGAGTAGTCATTACAGGAGAATCACTTAGAGGGGTAGAAAAAGAGCTTCTGGCTGTTGAGGTGGTAGATAAAAAAAACCACCTTGAAAATGTGAGCTGCAAATCCAGGAGTCACACAAGAAGCTCAGGTTGGCTGTATTTAAAAATACCACTAGATCTTATCAAAGCTGATCTCCAGAGGCTTTTGTGTCCAGACAGAAGGGCTGTTTCAGACACCCCTGCCCATGCATCTGCTGGAGAAGTGCAACCCTCTGCATTGTCTTGCTTTGCTAGGAGAAGAGAGGGTGACCAGAGAAGTCCAGGGAAATGCAGCAGGAAGGCTGGGTGCAAACCCAGTTGTTTTCTGTCCAGTTGTCTGAATACCTTGTGCAAGCACCTCGACCTTGGCAGGTTGACTCTCCACTGGGACAAACAAGCTCCATCTGCCTTTTCACTTTTTGCAAGGACATGAAGCTAGGAGGACTTCAAAAACTGCTTTCACAGCATCCTTACTGTGATCTGGCCAATTTAAGCTGCTTGAGGATGACCATGTCACTCACAGCGTGACCAAATGCTGCAGGTCCTTCTCTTTGCCTGCCTGTGTGAGTGCTCCATCCTGGGCTACCAAGTAGGTGTTTGGAAAAAGTCCTCTGGAAACGCCGTGACCTTTGCAGTTCTTTCATCAAGGCAAACATAGAGATGTTTGAGGGACCTTTTGCATAGTGGTTTGATGGCAGCTGAAGTTTGGGAGAAAATACTCTTTTCTTTTTAACTCTTAGCTAATTTAGCTCTGAGATGAAATCAGTGGGAAAGGAGCAAGGAGGAATTTTAAGTGGCCCAACAGAAAGGCTTGCAAAACGTGCACAAAGGGTTAACTCAGCAGGGTTAGCTGTTGTCCCAGGGGTGCAACCTAGGCATTCCCTGAGGACATTGTGTTGCACACACACATTTAGGGCATTTTTCTCTGCATTTTTCAGCATCCTGTAATGGCAGAGGCTTTAAAGGCTGCTGCAGGATCAGTCTGACCTCTTGCCTCTATAACCAGGCAGATATCATTACAATTTCTGCTACCAGAACCACCCTTAGATTCTCCCAGGGATCTCCAGATCAGGGAAAGCATTTTGGACTGATGGGCAGGCTTCTTTGGTTGCCTATAGCAAAGGAGGACTCTTTTTCTTGAAGAGCATGCTAAAAGGCAATTCTGCCTCTGGAGTGACGAGGAATTTAGGTCTATAGAGCACAATCATTCACGTCACCGTTTGTTAGGATGCTGGTGTTAACACCCTTCCTCTTGTGGAAAATCTCTTAAGCCCCGAGGACCAATGTGAAACTTCACACTCTGGTGAACTTTGCTGAAGTGAGGATGAATCATACTAAGTTGAAGATTAGACTTCAATATATTATGTGAAAGATACCTTTTTGTGATGGCCTAGCAGGAGGGTTACTATTGCCCACCCACCCACGGCATCAGGATCTGTTTTGGGGGGAGAACAGAACTTTTTGGAGTATGTATAAGTTGTGGAGGTAGAGGTTGGAGTTTGGATATTTGAGGAGTTTTTCATTTGACTTTGGTTTTGAGTGTTCTACAAAAGCAAAAGGCAGGTCTGGAAGGGATCTCAATACATCTCCCAAGAGATCTTGAGATGTCTCCCCTTGCAGGATCACCCTAGAAGATATTTATCTAATACATTCTTAAAAATGAGAAGGGTTTCACAGCATCTCTGAATAACTGTCCCACTACATTTGTGCCATTATAGGTAAGAGAACACTTTCTTATCAGGGAAACTGTAGCAGCTGGTAGTTAAACCTTCTGCAAAGGAATATCCCAGACAAATGTTGGCCAGGTTTGACCCTGCATAACTTGTAAGATCTCACAAACTGACAAGGTAATTTAGCAATTTAGAGAGGAAACGCAAAAGGTAACCCTGTCTATTGAACTAATTTCTATCCCTGTGATGGGAATGATTTCCAGGAGTGGAAGCATCCACAAAACAACTGTGCATGATTTGCTTTCCTTGTCAATTGGAATCAAGGACCCTGATTGTGGAGCATAATACTGCTCTTGTAATTCAGCCTTTATCTTTGTGTTGGAGCTGGGCATAATTGTATCTGTGTCTGGAGGGACAAGAAGAAGGGTTTCAGTGGCTGGTGCTCACAAAGGCATCTTTAGAAAGCTCCTTACCCCTGGTACAAGCTTGGTAGAGCTTAAATGAAATACCTCTGAGTAGCTTTAGGCATTTGAACAGTCATCATTGTTTGATTCAGATTTGGTTACAGGACTAACATCTAAATGTTAATTCCTTTTAGGACATTATCAGCTCTTTCAGCAAATGCAGAATGGGGCTGCAGTATTAGACTGGCAGCCAACCCTGCAGATAAAAGCCCTTTGAAAGGATGTTTCTTAGGAGGGAAACTTAATCAGAGAGTGCAGAATAATCATGAAGATGGTCTTTCTGAGGGACAGGGAGAAAATATGATGCATAAAGAAATCCAAATGAGTGTCAGGAGGCTTCTGACCTGGGAATGGGGGTAACAGCAATTTTGTGGCCTCTGAGGACAGTACATGCAGACAGAGAAACTCATAATCCTGCCCTGCAAAATTGTACAGTGCTGGATAAGCTGTGTCACTTGCTGGGTTAAGACTGAACTTGATGGTCACTTTATGGCAAGAATGTTCCAAGGCAGTCAGTGTGAGGTGACTCTGTGCTGGGTAACCTCAGTCAGTGTGTGGGCAGATGAGTTTTTGGTGCAGATTTCTGGCTTCTTGCTCCTCTGCACTGCCTTGCTCAGCACACCATGCCCATATGCATCAAGGTAGGATGTGACCTTACCATGATTCATTGTGATTCCTCAGTGACAGCTTGGAGGGTGACACCCCCGTCCTACCCTTCCCTATCACACATTTCCACTGCTGGCCACATTTGAAAGAAGGTGTCTATTTTTCAGCCTCCCCGAAACATGTGCGGAAAGGCACTGCAAATGGTAAATCCCTTCCCCCCTGATTCTCAGAAAGGAAACATGTGACTGCAGATGCAGTGGGAGAGTGCCACGGGGTAGCAGGAGGGACATCTGTTCCAGCTACTCCTGGGCATGCTGCAATTCTGCATGGCAGTGGTGACTGGCCAGAGAGTGCCTAGTGGGGAAGGACCTGGCTCATCCCCTGGAAGAAGGAGGTCCAGCACCATCCTGAGTGCTGCCACTGCTGCTTCCGGCCGCAGATTGGTGCGATGTCATCTAGGAAATGCGATTTAGATCATCATCCTTTTACAGCAGATGGGGGAAGGGAGGTAGGGGCCCTTATCTCTTCTGGGGATTAATTTCTCTTTAAGCTGCTTTATTATTTTGCCTGTTTGCTTTTTTTTCCCCATCCCTTCATAAGTCTCGCTCTCCCTTGCTGGAAGAGTAGGAGCCACAAGGGCATCTGTGGTTCCCACTGTCATGATATCTTGCCCTGCATCCTACCTTCAGCTGTGAGGAGGGAGCTATGTGTAAGGCTTGGGCTACTGTCAGTTTTCTCCTGGGATGGGGTTGCATTCTGCTATAGTCTACATGTAGAAGAATCCAGCAACCCGTGTCACCAGCTGCATCTACCACTTGGTGGCCTTGTGGTTCTCTTGTATTCAAGAGGGCACTTCATCCTTCTCATCCCCACCACGTCCTTGAGAAATTACTCAGTTCCCAGGTTGATCATCATCCCTAGTGCAACTGCCGCCAGCAAAGGTCTTTGGCACGTGCTTAATGTTAAGCACAGAGAATAGTTCCCTAGGGAGCTCTTCTTAAGTACATTGCTGCAGCAAGGCTCTGGTCAAGACACCTGGACCAAAGCCCACCCTGCGTTAGTGAGCAGCATGGCTTGGCTCCCAGGGACCCATGGCAGCCTCTGGCTGCTCCTGGCATCACCTCTCAGTCCTTTTCCTACTCCTTTCTCCATCTTCCCAGTATTTATTGTCCCCTCCTGGCTGTGTGAAGCAGCTCCTGGGCTCAGACCACTTTGGACCAGGGACCTGTGGTTTTGTTTCCAGAGTCTGACATGGAAATATCATCTTGTTTTCTCTTGGGTCTGCAAAGAGCTGAGTCCTCAGCTCCTGGGGTGGATGGCCCTTGCTGCATGTATGCTTCACACTGCTGGGCCTCACTTTTTGATGGGTATTGAGGTTTTGTTCAGAAAAGTCTGTGCTTCAGCCCATAGCTCTTGTGGTTTTAAGTAAAATCCCAAATGATCCCAAATACCAATAGTTTGGTTTTTTTCCCCTGCAAGACCTGTTTAAGTCAAATAGAAGTCACTAAGCTTATGTTGGGAGTAAATAAGCTACATGGAATGACTTTGGTTATCATGAGGTCAGACAGAATGAGCTAATGCTCCCTTCTGGCCTGGAAATTAGACTTTTCAGAGAGCTAAATTTCATCCTGCAGCTTCTAAGCCTCTAGCACCTTTCCTTACAGAGAAGCCTCAGCCTCAGGTCTGTGTGGTGCTCTGCCCATCGTGAGGTTGCTCACCTCCTTATCATCTAAGCACAGCCCTGCTTGGAGGCAGTTTTCTTATAGTGCCAGTTTAAATAACTGTGGGCAGCGACTGGGGCGTGTGATGGGCTGAGAAAGTCATCCAATGGATTGTGATGCCTGGCTAACATGCTAAGGGCAATTAATCTCTCTGTAGCAGCAGTGAACTAGTTTCCCTGGAAATATTATCCCATGTGATATTTTCATCAATTGCAAACCTTGCTGACAAATTCCAGGTTTCTGGAATTGTTTGTGTGAAAGCTCTGGAGAAAGATCCATGTTAGAAATGAAGTCGTGTGCTTACAAAATCTGACAGCAGCATGGTCCTTCTCCCTCCAGCCTCTCCAGCCTGTTTCCTTCCACTTAACTAGTACTGTACACACCACCAATGTCTTTTTCTTTTCTCTTTTTCACCCCCTCCCCTTTCTTTTTTGCAGCCAGGATGTTTTTTCTTGCCTTTTTATTGTTCCAGTGACCTAGCAACTCCACTTTGGTGGAGCCCTGCCAGGAGACTTCCTCCCCGAGCCGTCTGACAGTCTCCAGCAGCACTGCCCTCGGATGGGAGCAGGAGTTAAAATGACACGGGGCTGGGTCCCTGTATGGCTTTTGCTCCAGCCCTGAGAGTGCTAGTGAGGGCACTGCTGCCTTCCTGCCAAGCAGAGCTTCCAGGGAACTTAAAAAAACCCTGGAAAGAGGAAGGAGAAGTGATGTGTGGGTGATATTTTCTGTACCATTTCTGCAGGACATTACAGAAAAGCCTGGAGGGTTTTAGAAGTGAATTTGGTTGTGCTGGGATTTAGCATTTGACATCCATGGTGAAGGCAGTGTGGCTGAATGCATTTCAGCATCTCAGGGTGGCAGGAGAGGGGATGGAGCAGTGTGGGTGCTAGGAGAGATATGCAGTTCAGGGGTTTTATTTTGGCTTAGTTTTATTGATGTTTACTAAAAACTGTGAGAGAAAAATCCCTTTGCTAAGTGCCCTGGGATCCGTCAGCTGGTGCTGCCTCCATCCCACCCAGGTCTGCAGGGGCTTTTCCCACATTAACACCAGGAGGCAATGCTGGAAAACACTTCCGAGGTATAATGTAAATGAGCTGTCAAGCAAGAAAATACAGGTAAGTAGGGCTTTCTGCTCAAGAAAGGCAGCAGGGACATGGGGCCCAGGGCACGGGAGGCTCAGTCCCCTCCTTACTAAATCGATGGATGGATGGCTTGGGATTTAGCTGGAGCCTCAGCATGGTTATGGGGTTTATTTTAGAAGTATGGGTAGTAATGAGACAGCTTATCCTTGTTGGAAGTGGATTTGTATTTGAATTGTTTTTTGAAGACTTGACAATAGAACCAGGACTATTTTTTAAAAAATTCTGTTGCTAGAAGCTATATAAAACCAGAAGTTCATGAAAATAGCTTAAAGGAGCTGCTCTGAGCCCTGGGCTGGTGATTTTTAGGCAGCACAGGTCCATGTGGTCCCAGGGATCTGTGGATTAAACCAAACTGTCCAAGAAAGATGACTAAGAAGCTCAGGATTTCATAGACTTGAGCTGGTGATCCAGGAGCCTGCACCTCCCCAGGGAAATGTCTAAAACTAAGAGGCTGTAAACTGCTGGATAAGCAGAACAATATCCTGTGCCTGCACTGTGCAGGTTTTATCCTCATCTGTGGGCACTCTGTATGCATGCATCTCATGCTTTTGAAAGGCACCACAGGTTTCTGTGTGCTTGTTATTTTGGGGAACCTGTTCTCTGTTTTAGGATACTGCTTTTAAGAGCAGTAATTGCTCTGGGATCATGCAAAAAAAAGGCTGGAAGCAAAAATGACCTTTATCATCCTCTGAGGTTTTATAGGTCCTGGAGGGGAGGTGATGTGGAAGTGCAGAGTGTTTTTGTCTCATAAAGCAGCACTGCAAGTAAAGTGCTATGGCCTGGCATTGGAGGGGCTGAGGACAATGCCTGTGTTCCCATCTGCATGGGCACCCATTACTGGGAATGGCCAGGTAGGCATTGACCACCTGGATCTTGGCACTCGGAGCTTGCAGAGGCTGCTGCTGGTGTTAAGCCCCCATTACTTTTCTTGAGCTGACATGTTAAAGCTCCAATCACCTTTGGTGCCTGCATAAATCTTTCCTATTATAGTTAAAATGATTTAAAGTCCTGTGAATGGTTGTCTTGATCTGCCTGGGACTCGGTGGGGAGAGGATGAGGAGCAGAAGAACCAGAACAAGGCACTGCCAGGGGATGCATCCGTAGGGTACTGCATCCAAACCAATCCCCACAGCAGGGAGGGAGGCTCTGGCAAGGCTTCTGCACCTCCTCTCTTCCCTATACACCCTCTCCTGACACCTTTCTTAGTCCAGCCTGAATAATTCCTTTTACTGATCTCGAAAAAAATTAGCAAAATAGGGTTGGCCGCATGTGGTTAAAAACCTCTTACATTCTTCCCATGCTTAGTGCACATGAGGGACCTTCCCCGAGCAATATTATCAGCATGTTTACGCTCAGCTGACCTGTCTCAAGTATGAATTTTTTTAAGCTCCATTTCAACCCCTCTGTTTGCCCCCCCCTGCTTCTTTCAGAGCAAGAACAAGGAAGGAAATTGAAAATCCCAGAGAGCCCTGGACGGTCCAGATTTAGGGCTTTAGCTTTTGTTCGCACAAACTCACTTGGCTCCTAACCGGCCTCCACCCATGATCCGACATCCGCAGCAGCCGTTCAAAACAGACACAGAGCCCGAGCCCGGCCTCGGCTCTGCTCCTGCTCCTTCTCCCTCGCAACCTGCCTTTCTTCCTAACCTTTTCCTACAGCCGTCAAGG
>NW_008678386.1:0-12526 GCF_000695815.1 Acanthisitta chloris | reverse complement strand
CCCGTGTGTGAGCCTCGGATGATGTTAACGTTATGCAACGTTAACAGATGTGGGCTTTATAATTATACTGCCTGTCCTCGGGAGGAGCCTGTGTTAGCTTCACACGCGCTGGGCTCGGCATGGGATGCTCCCAGGGTGGCCACAGCCTTGGCAGAACAGTCTCTGCATGGGCGGCCACGCCGGGAATGGTCCCCAGGGAATTGCCACCCTCCCGAGGAGGGACTGCTCTGGGGTGAAGGGCTACTCGGGACGGCTCTTGGCTTTCCTTGTGTGTGAACGCAGATTAAATTTGTGTTTCCCAGTCAAGAGAGTGTTTTTCTGCCCTTCAAGGAGAAAAATCCCTTCTGCAGGAAAGCAGCAGGGCTGGGATAGCTTGTGGTGTGCCTTGGCTGGCTGCAATGCTCCTGCCAAACATTATCTGTGGGATGCTGCTCCCCGGTGTTAGCAGGATACATCCCTCCTCCCTCCCTGCCCTAAGATGTCTGTGTGCAATCACAGTCATTGCAGAAAACTTGCAGTATTGTGCTTTATGGTATTGTGCTGACCATGGTTGAGTTTTGAGCATCGACATGATGCTGCTCCAGCAGCAGCCACCTCCAGAACAGGGTAATGCCTATGCTGCATCAGAGATAGAGACAGAAAATTGCTGGTCCAAAAGGGATTTTTTCAGGAGTCTCACAAGGTAGATATCCAACTGGGCTGCCAGGGGCAAGCCCAAAGCTTTGAGAAATCAGCTGGAACTTGATCTATTTGTCCTGGCTGAGCTATAACTCGGCTCATAGCAAGCCAGGGATTTGTTATGGTTGCAAAGAAAAAGTAACTCCTAGCCTCGACCTGTCTGGTGAGCATCATTGCTACTTTTAACCGGGAAGAAAAACACTGGTCTGGTGGGTGACAGGAAGGTTTTGCACTGGAAATCAAATATTCCTTGACAGCTGTAGTTGTGTGGAGTTAAAACGTGAAAACAGTTGGCAGCTTAGGGTGTGATGAAATTGTTAGTGACAGGTCAGTACCTGAGCTAAAGAGCTGCCCTGCTTTAAGTCTTTAATGCATCAGGGGAGGCCAGATGGTCCTGTGTGGGTTTTTTGGAAGAAGTTTGTATCTGGTCCATCCGCTTCAGCAGAGGGTCGTCTTTGAAGGCTAATTTCTGCAGGCAAGTCAATGAGGAGATTGCTGTTGTCTTGCACTTCTGGCAGGCTTGATGGATGTGTGATCAGCTGAGATTTCAAGTCTGTTTTGTTGAATAGTCTGGGGTTTTTTTTCCTTTCTGTATGCTGTAGTTTGGATTTTCCAGTATGGCTTATGCTCTGCACCCACTGAACTGCAGAGCTGAGCCCATGCTGGCATAAGATTTTCCTCCCTGCACCAGGACCTGGCATACCTAGCAGGGCAGAGTTAAAAATGCCAGATGACTCCAAAAAGCCTGTGTAAATAATACCTTCTTATTCAGCCCCTCCAATCCCTGGCTGTACTCAAAGCCAGGTTTGCTGGCGCCCACGATAAGGGGAAGAGTTTTGCTTCAGTTTATTCCCAGCAACTCTGTGGAGCCAAAAGAGGATAGAGAAAACTCTGAGGTGGATTTGCAGGGCAAACAACCACCAGACAAGCAATCAGCAGTGTTTTGCTTTTGAACTGGTCATATCCAATCAAGGGTTGTAGCTGAAAACACTGCTTGTTGGCATTTCTAGGGTCACTTTTTAAGAAGGAGCAATGAAATGCTTTCTGCTGTGTCCTGTTATGTATTTTAGCCTGCCTGTCCAGAGCCCTTGTTGACAAATGACTTGGCAACCCGAGAAAGCAGATTTCCCTCTGTCTATACTCATCCCCTAAGGGTTTCTTTAAGCATCTGCTGTTTTGCCTTCTCTCTGCAGCAAAGCTGGATGCTGAGGCTTTGCAGTCAGCATGGGCTGCACAGCTGAAAGCTTTTAGTGAGAGGGGAATGAAGAGAAATTCAGTGTGTCACCCTCCAGCACACCCACATTTTTCAGGGCTGCTATAAATGGCCTTGTGGGCTACAATTACAGGCTGGGTATTGGCTTCCAAATGAATATAGCAAGCATCCCCTGCCACTTCACATCCCCTTGTCCAAATGGTGAGGACAAGCAGCTTGTTCCATGGGAAAGGAGGTGGCTCACAGTGGGCTCTGGGTGGCAGTGGCTGCTCAGTGAGGTGGGCATCGTGGCCATGGCCAGGGCTGTCAGTAAAGGTACCCCACAGGCTCTGCTACACTACACGTCTTGTCTTCTTGGCCCTCGTGGTGTTCAGACTCCCAGGATGAAAACCAGACTGGCCTACCTACATCTCTGTTTTTTTGGTGAGTTCCCATTGAAGTTATTGCAGATGGGTAGAGGACACCACTCCTGAAATTGCTGTCTCTGACATGGAAGGTACAGCAACTCCAAAGGAGACATAGAAGACAAGGAGGAGGATGTGTCCAGTGGGTGTTTCTCTGAAATACAATTTTCTTACAGAAAATGCTTGGAGGCCAAGAATGGATGAAAGGCTTAACCTTCCACATCAGAGCTTTTGGGCAGAGACTGAACAGTGCTTTAAGCTGCTGCCTATGTGCCATTCACAGCCCTGTGAATGCCATGTGCATCACAGGCAGGACAAGTCCCATAATAGCCTGGTGGATATCCAATCTGTAAAGTGAGGAGAGTTCCTCTCCCAAAACTGCAGCTTCCCTAGCCAGGCTCCCATTCTGACCACTTAGTGAGAAGAGCATGCATTGGGTTATTCCAGCCCCGAGACTGTGTTTTGGTTATAAGGAAGATGGACAAAACTAGGATCTTGCTGATTCAGGTTTGGACTTGCTTCAACTTGTTGTAGGCTTTGAAGATCATCTGAGGCTGCACTGCCAGCTAAGACTTGGAGCTGTGATGTAGGTGGTGGCTGCTGCTTTTCATGTGACTGATGTGCAGGGAAATCCTCACACAGCCCTGGGTGGTACCACAGGCTGAAAAGCCTGATTCCCTCGGCAAGTCTTGCTGGAACCACACACAGCAGCTGTCACCAGTTGCTCAGCTCTAGGCTGAATGATAGACCCAAGACTGAAGCTACAGCTATTGCATTGAGTCCTGCTGCTGCTGCTGGCAGTCAGCTTAAATGATTGAGACAAGAAGTTGGCTATTGAGTAACATCTTCAGTCCTTGGTTAGGGCTTATTTTAGGAATATGTTTGTATTCTAGGGATTCACACAACCACTTGTGTATTTTGGAAGATCCCTCAAAGCATGTAATGCCTGTTGATGTCCCCATGAGAAGTAATTTTTTGGTCCATGAGATAGAAATGCAGAAGAAACTTGTGCAGAGAGGGAAGGAGGTTGCTGCTGTTAGACATTGGCATGTGGGGGAACAAGTGGAGGGAGGGGAAGAGCTGGCTAAGCTAAAGGGTAATGCTGGCTTAGGAACCAACATTTATTCCATAAATGTGTTTGTTCATTTTCTATTGAAAAGAGAATGTTCTGAATCATGGGAGAGTTGGGAGTTTGGAGCAGCCTTCCATCAGAAGCAAGCGAGCTTGACCCAAACTTGGTCTGTGCAGGGTGAGCAGGGACTATGACCATGTTAGCTCACAGAAAATGGGCATGCTGATACACAAAATTCTTCTCCATCTTGTTTCTCGTATTCTGGTAGACGTTAATATCAGATATGCCAAAATGTCCATCACCTCGAGATGCATCTGCACCTGGATGGGCAGTATAATCCACACCATACATTGTTCTCTTCTGTCCTTGTTGCCTCGTGGTGGCTGGACGGGTTATGCCAACCCTCCTAATTCCCCTGCAGTTCTTGGCCATCTTCATGCCAGTTCTCTGGAGGTGGTGGGATTCAAGGTCAGGTGTCCAGCAAGCTCTGGATAAGTGGAGAGAGGAGAGGAGCTGTGGAGCCCTCTCCCCTCCCATCTTACACTCATCTTGGGGCACATGGTCTGTGCTGGGCTCCAGCTGGCCATCAGCTCTGAAGACCTATATATTCCTCCCATGGACTCTACACTGCATGTATCTTGGTTGTTTGTGTAAGAGTTTCTTTTTGCTCCTTTAAAGATTTATTTCTCCTAACTGAAAAAAAAGAGGGTGCTGAATTGAATTAATCTTGTGCACAAAGGTGGGTTTCAGCATTTGGTCCCTCAGACCAATCTAATTTTCACTGGTGTGAATCCCAAAATAAATTTCATGTCTGTGTTTTCATTCTGCAAAATTTTTCTCTAGTGTAAGTAAATGAGCTCAGAGCTTGGCCTTGGTGTTACTGCAGTGAGCTGAGCCTGCACATCCAATGCTGATAGGATCAAAACATTTTTCTTGTTTTTCCTTTCGGTCATTGAAAGCAGCTATCAGGAGAGAAGTTCAAACACAGAGATAAGGACTTCTGGTGCTCCCACAGACAGGGTGGAGCTAGTGACGATGCTGTTTGGGAGCAGGGAGTGGGCATCACTGCCTGTCAGGCACAATGCAGTGCCAGCAGCAAGAAGGGTCACAGGGCACATTGGTTCCCCTGCCCACGATGGGGATGTCACCCCACTGGGAGCAGGACCCCCAGACAACCCATCTGCTGGGACAACATCCCACCTGCTCATGTACAACCATCCTCCCGGTGAGTTTTATTGATGTGAGAGTCCCTGTTTGCTATGCCCAGCCCATGGACGGAGCACAGCCAGCAGGTTAGGAAGTATTTCTATATCTGCTAGAAATGCAGATTTTTGGAAGAAATCCAATCCCAGGAATGCTGATTTTAAATTTTTTTTAACATTACAGCAAAGATGATTCTCAGGAGCTGCTGCTGTTATTCACCACCCAGCAGTACCCAGAGAGTCCTGCCCATCCACAGAGCTGGAGGGCTGTGCACAGAGACCCTTGAGCATTCCCATGCCTCCTCCCAAGGGGAGCTTAACCCCATCACAAACCCAACCTAGATTATAAGAGCCTGAGTTAAGGATACCTGACTGGCTGTATCATCATTTGTAGCTGAGGTCCCCATATGTGAGGTCTTCACATGTCCTCACAAGTGTTCCTGCATGGGAACACTTACCTTTGGGCTTCTTCATAATCTTCAGTCATAAGTAAACCAATGTACTCTTTTAAGCATACACTTAATGAAAGCCAGTTTCCCACAGCAGCAAGACAAGGCTGTGCTGATTGCCCTGTCCCCACCTCAGTTTTTTTTCTTAATATCCCTGGCTGATATAAGTGTCTTGCTGACATACAAGCATAGAGGTTTTCTTTAATTTTTTTTAATTCCTTAGGGTGTTTTCTACCTAGGGACTAGCATGTGGTGCTGGCATGTCCAGGCTGCCAGCTGCTGGCTGTCCTGGCACCAGCTTCTTACTGCCTTTTGCATTTTTAATGTCTTAAAAACACATCTGTGCTTCTTTTCCCATGCACAAATGAAGACAAAGTTTAAAATGCCACTGTTTTTTCATGACAGAAACCCTCTGTTCCAATCAATCCCTCCTGCAGTTTAACTGTGCTTGGTTAAACAGAGGAAACATGAGAGATGCAGCTGTGACCCTACCTATTGTGTGTGGTAGGGTTGGGTACTGCTGCAGGTGATGCTGCTGCCACCCAGCTGAGACAAATTAACTTTTCCAGGGGAACATGACCCTTTCTGTGTTGCTTTCCAGACTCTGGAAGCATTCACCATGCTGCAGGCAGCCGGGAGAGAGGAAAGAGGGCTCTGGGTTCTCCCAACACCCCTGCAGCTGCTGAAAGGACACCACCAAGCTTGGAAGCCATCAGCACTGATTTGGCTGAGAGGATGCAGGATGGGCACCATGGGGTCTGGAATGTGTTGGGGTTTAACAACACAATGAGGGAAGTGCTGCTACCTTCATCTTCAGAATCTCATCACCCAGGTGAGCCATCCCAGTTCAGCCTGGGAACACTGAGCAAATGTTCCAGCATCTGAGAACAAGGTGAATGCTATTCCCCAGAGCAATCAGGCATTGGTTAAGCCAAGTTCCCCTGCATTATAGAACTTTGTGGATCCAGCTCTCCTTCCTTACCATGTGCTCAGGGCAGATTTCTGGTTTGTTTCATGTAAGAGAGTGGCGAGAAAGATCCATGTGGCTTCTCCTGGTATCAAAAATTGGTGCAGCTCCCAAACACAAAGTCGCTGTAGGCATAGTTCAGACAAGGGGGCCATGGACTGTGGGGGCAAGTGGAGGGTATCAATGGGGGATGCTGGGTAAGCAGCTAAGCCCATCTCTGGGCTCTCATCTGCTTTTCCCCATTGCCTTGCAGACACTGATAGCCCCTCTCCAATGGTGGAGATGCCTGGAAGCCCTCCCATGGACACTGCAGCCACTTCACTCAGACCCTCAGGAAGCAGCAGGGAGACCAGCCACAGCACCCCCATCCCTGGCTCCCTGGGACAACCCCAGTCCTCCCCTCAAGCTTCAAGTACCCAGACTGGTGCAGACCACATACTACACCCCAGGGGTGTCACAGGGAACTCCACAAGCCCTTTGCTTACAGCATCATCTGCCATGGACAATGTTTTTGGAGGTGAGCTTTGCTGGTCCATAGATTTGTTTTATAGCTTTAAAAAGCCTTTTTATAGTTTTTGCTTTCTTGAAGCAGAGAAAATGCTATGTTTTGCATATGCTCTGTTTTTTATTATTTGGATGGTTAGCTGAAATTCCCTGCAGAAAGCAGGAAAAAGCAATGGAAAAAATAATTTGATCCAACCCCCCCGAGCATTTTCCACTTTTAAAAAAAAGTTTCTTTGGACCTTATCATAGTGGTTTTTGCAGGGTGGATTTCTGCAGCTGTGAAGTGTCTTCACTGATTTGGTGCCAGCTGCTGAGCAAGGGCAGCTCCCAGCCTTACCTGAGCTGTGTCCTCCACACAAGTGGTGCTGTAGTAGGCTGGGAGATTGGGAACCCATGCTAGTGGCCACACTGGGCGGGTTTGACCTCAGCTAGACAGGGTGAGATGCCTGTGGTTAACAATTTGCACTGAACAGCAAACCTGAGATCCTTGGGCTCCATGGCTTCCCCTGGCTTGCTCTGCAGCAGCTAATTTCTGCAGCTCTCAAAACTGGAGGCTTTGCCCCACTCCATCTGAACTTGTTGAAAACCTCAGTGTTTCCTAGCCCTTATCCTGTGCCCAGGGCTTGCCAGGAGCAAACACATCTCAGGGTTCTCACACTGACACATCCCTTCCCTCTGTCACAGCTGTTGGAAGCAGGATCAGGGCTGCAGAAAACCCAAGATCCAGTACCCAAAGGGCAGTGCCTGGCTCCACAGCTCAGCCCTCAGCCTCGGTGCCCTTTTCAGTGACCCTGGCACGGGAACATTTCCCTGGGCCCTCCACAGAGCACAGATTCGCCCCTTCTCACCAAACTTCCAAAAGCACCACTGCAGGTGAGCTCGGTTAGTCTGCAATTTGTTCTTTTTACCCTATTTTGTGCTTCCTTAAGCACTTTTCCCTGTGTCCCATTAAGCCCTGGGATATGTAGCGAGCTGTGGACTCACATGGGAATGTGGCTGCACTCATGTTTCCTCTCTTTGCTGTTTGATGCCTTTTTCAAGCCACAAAAAAACCCATTGAGAGCCTGGGCTGATTTCCACCAGTCTTAGAGAAAAAGTGGGATTTAAAGGCAAGTCCCTGCAGTCCTCATCCCATGGGGTTTCCTGCTGTCCAAGCCACCCCACTCTCACGAAGCCTGGCAGCAAGCCCCAGGTTTTGTGCAGGTCTTCCTGCAGTGAGAGGATTCATGCCTTTCCAAAAGAGCACTGTCTCCAGATTGAAAACTTCCTATGCTTAATATCCGTCTGTGCGCTGTAAGCATCTGGGAAGAGAATGGACCCATCTGTTCATAATTTCATATGTATAAATCCAGGTTTTTTTATTGTACTGTAGCCATTGGAAGCAACTACCAGCCATCCAACAACTCAGCCACGGAGAGGAGAGTTTCAGATTTCCCCACCAGCAGCACCTCCATTTCCACAACAGACACCAAGGGTGGAGGGAGGACATTAAGGTCTCTGCCAGCCAGCACGAGACTGCTCAACGGGACAGAGATTTCCACCTCTGCTACCAAAATCACCAGCTCTTCAGCACAGACCTGGCCCCCTGGGATGTCTGTGGATGCTCAGGGTGGTGGTAGCAGAGGTGTCACAGACCCACTGCTCACAGGCTTGCCATCTGCTTCAGAAAGTGCTTCCCCAAGTGAGTTTTGATAGATAGATGTGTATCTCAGAACATTATTTAAAGACTCTTTATTAACCAAATACATCCTTTTTATTTTAAAGAAAGGAGGAATAATATTGTATTTGGCACATTCTGTACATTTAAAAACATTTCACAGAAATGAAAGTATGGATAAATATTATTCTTGTTGGAAGGGGAGGATAGATTTTCCTTGAAAACTTTCAGTTGAATTTTGCAAGCAATAACTTCAGCAGTTCCTATTTAGAGACCGTTTTCCCCGTTCTTAATGATTTCCCAGTATTAAATATTTCCGTATTGAATATCCACACATACGTTGTCTATATCTCCTGATAGCAGGATGAAACCCACCCAGCAGTTTGCATTTATGTGTATGTGGTTTTGTATTTCTTTTCTCCTTTTTCAGCCTTTGGCAGCAATTATGAACCCAAAAGCATCTCAGCTGCAGAAGAGGTGATGCTGAGCTTGGATGCCCACAGTGCTGTCATGTCCAGCGTGGCAGTGGGGACACCAAGGTCCCCTGCAAACAGCCACACAGATGGCATGACAATGGGCTCTGTCACCAGCACCGACCCTGCAAGTTCTTTGGGGGGGACCTCCTCCTCCTTGGGGACTGGGATACATCATACCAACAGCTCACAGGAAGCCACCCACCTCCCAGCCCCTCCCAGGGATCCTTTGCTCACAAGCTCCCTCTCTGCCTCAGAAAGTACTTCCAGAGGTAAATTTGATAGTCTGAAGGCTGTCTGCCTTGGAGCTGGATGAGATTTCACATCTCTGTGCTGTTTTTCTTTAGATGTGGCCATCAGTCACTGTTGGACACATGGGTGTTTTTATTACTGGTTGCACTGGGGTGGCAGTGGGGCAGGTGGTGGGAAGGGGGAGAGTGGATCTCAGTTTTTGGGTGAAAAAGTGAAAAGCATCAATGTCCTCATTGCTAATGAAACTCCATCCTGGGAAAAACATAGGTTAGAAATCTGTGCACACAGTTTTTCCCTGCTGTAGACACTTGCTGGGGATGTGCAGCTGTTGCCTGGTGCTATGTCTGCCATGCAGTCTGGTCTGTAGGACACAGGTTTAAATATAGATTTTTGTGGCTTTTTGTAAGCCGCATGTGCTTGAACTTAAGAGATTCACCTCTTCCCAGAGCAATAGCTTCAGTTTCTCAATGGACAGTATAGAAATGCACACTGTGCAAACAATCCCTCGTATGTATAACTCTGTATACTTAAATCAAACCTGGTTTTATTGTACCTTAGGTGTCAGAAGCAGCCACCAACCAACTAACAGCTCAGCAGCAGAGAAAAAAACCCTCACTTCCTCTTCCACCAGCACTTCCATTTCAGCCATGGCCACTGGCAGCAGTGGGAGGCTCCCAAGGGCTGCCACTGGCAGTAGCTGGTGGGCAGCAGAAGTCTCCACGTCCAGCAATGGCATGTACAGGACCTTGAGCACAATCCAATCCTTGTCCCCATCCTCTGTGAGAGAGACCTACAGAGTCCATGGGTCCACAGAAATGATGGATTTCACTGAGCGGGTGGCAGACTCTTCCCTAACACGCTCTCACTCTCCTGCAGCAGGTCCTTCCCTGGGTGAGCTCATGTTAGAAGTGAAATACCATTTTTCTTATAAGCAAAAGGAGGATTGTTACTGTAGCTTGCACTTGCCTAACTCTTTCCTGCTAGACAGAAGATACTGTTTGGAAGGTTACAGTGTGATTTTTGTGTCTGAAATATTTCAACCCTTGCTTGACCAAAAAATGTGGTTGAGGTTTTTCACAGAAAGGGCACGTGTGGAAAGTTTCATGATGCCAAGAAAAATAATTAACTTTCAAATCACAATCCTTTTTTTACTGTCTCCAGTTGCTATCTCTATGTTATAGGCAAGAGAGGATTAGATCATATCCCTGCAGTCCCAGATATCAGACTTCAGTTCCTACCTTCTGTCCTATCCCCTTGGACCATGCTGCTTCCCAGAAATTGAACCAGCTCAACAAGTTTAAGGCAGCTTTAAATTTGGTCTCTGAGGTCCTTCAGGCTGCTGTTGTCCTAGTCCCCACTGTGATGCTGTAGGGGTCTGATCCCATTTCTTCAGACTTCTCTAAGACTGCTCAGTGTAGTGCCTTGTCTGGACTGGTTTCCAGGCTTTTCTGGGTTGACACAGTATTTGTTTGTTCTAGCAGCATGGAGTGCACTCAGGCACATAATGGTGAAATCAAGTGTACAGCATTAGTATTTCAACAGCTTTTATATAATAGCACTTTTCTCAGCATCAAACCATGTTTTTTGGAAGACAGATTTTTGTAGGAAGAATTTATGTCTTTGATAATTTCCTATTTTTTTCTAGTTGTGTTTGTACTGGGTGTTACTGGAAGAAAGCTCATTTTTGTTTATTGTTTCATATGTGCAAAAATATGAATTGTTTCTTTATCACATTTTAGCTACTGGAGATCACCATGTGCCATTCAGCATCCTGTCAACAGGGAGAAGAACCAGTTTCCCTACCACCAGCACCTCTGTTTCCACAGCAGGCACCAAGGGTGGAGGGAGGACATTAAGGTCACTGCCAACCAGCACCAGGCTGGCCCAAACAACAGAGATTTCCACCACTGGTACCAAAAGCATCAGCTCTCCAGGCCGTTCCCAGTCCTCTTTGGGAATCCAGAGTGGTGGTGGCAGAGGCGCCACTATGTCATCCATGAACCCATTGCTCACAGGCTCAACATCTGCTCTGGAAAGTGCTTCTCCAGGTGAGCTCTGACCACCCTGGTGGGGCTTCTCTCTATAGACATATCTGCCTGTATGGAGGAATGAGGCTGTGTGACAAGGTGCTGGACAGTGGCATTGGACATTATGGAGGAAGATTTCAACTTCCAGAGAAACCCTCGTTAGCTGTTTCTTACATTTAGTCACCAGAAAAACCCAGCCTTACTGACAGAGCAGTCTGACCTCAAAATTTGCTGTTTTCAGAGACAGCTCATCTTCAAGACTGCCCTGTTGGCTGTGTTTATACAAGCAAGAGCAGTACCACTCATTCCTGACTCCTGCCCTGGGGTGCCAAGGCAGTATTTACTGATCCCATACAAGCCTGCTATGCTTTGTTTCAAGGCTCAGGGAGCTGGGTGCTGCCTAACTTCACCTCATTCACTGCAGACACTGCAGTGTGAGCATGCTGGGAGAAGTGCCAAAGGAAAGCAAACCCAACAGTGCTCCCAGGAATTGTTCCTAGTGCCCTCCTCAGGATGTCCTCCTGTGAGCAGCACAGGAAAGGGTTGGGTCTTCACAGTTAGCATTTTCTCCAGGTTTGGATCTTGTGTCACATTCTGTCTGTGCCATCAGCCTGAGGGCAATGATAGAAGAAAGCACACCTGCCTATTTATAGTTTAGGGTGCATAAATCTATTTTGCTTTGCCTTTCTCAGCAGAAGGGCCCTCGGCAGTGGGAGGACACCTGCCTCTCACCAGTACGCCCAGTGCAGTGATAACCACTAGGAGTGAGGAGAGGAGCACAGTGCCCATGTTGGACACCCATGCAGCATCCAGTGCAGCTCCTTCTCCACCCCACACCAGCACCATGGACGTGCTGACATCCTCACTGGCAGCAGAGCCTGGGAAGCAGAGCAATGTTTCACAGAGCAGTTCCAGACTCAGTGAGCTTTCAACAAAGCTGCTGCCTGCATTTTCTCCCAGCACTTCAGTGCCTTCACCTTCACCAAGTGCTTCAGGTGGGTCTTGTGGTTTCCCAGTTTGCTGTTGAGGACATCCCTCCTTTTCACCTGCCTCCTGAGCTACCACCCTTCCTTTTCGAGCCTTAAACTAGATTTTCAGTTTTAGTAAGCCTGGTTTATAGTGAAGGACATCTGAGCACTACACAGTTGGTGAGTTACCTCATGGCACTCAGGGCAGTGCTTCTCCTGTTGGGAGCTGCACAGCCAGGCAGCTCTTCTGGGCCACTTGTGAAGGCTGCCCAAGAGCCTTGGTGTCAACCCTCAAACCTGGAGAGCCTGGCAAGAGGTGTGGCCAGGGACTGGTAGACCTTTTGCTCTTTGTTATATCCCAGTTATCATGTGTTTCAGCTGCAGCTCTGCTGTCAGGGTCCCACCAGAGCTTGTTTGAAACTCTCTGGTCTGCCCCAGGTCCTACCTTCTTGCCATGGTTCTCCTTCAGAAACACCATGCACCCCAATCTGTTTTATTTTTCTGGTGTAAAGTGGAAAAGTACAGACTGCCTGGGAACCCCACTGAGCAAATAAATGATTTTGGTCACCAAGTGCCACCTCTGCTGTAGAGATTGAAATATTCAGATTTTAGTCCTGGTAGAAGCCTCAAAGATATTATCAATATACAAATTATATATTT
>NW_008678385.1:0-1013 GCF_000695815.1 Acanthisitta chloris | reverse complement strand
CCAAGCCCAGATGATGACCCAAGCCCAGATGACCACTCCAATCCCAGATGACCACCCAAGTTCTCCCCATGCCATGCCAAGGTGACCACCCAAGACCACCCCAATCCCAGATGACCACCCAATCCCAGATGACCCCCCCAAGCCCAGATGACCTCCCAATCCCAGATGACCACCCAATCCCAGATGACCTCCAATCCCAGATGACCCCCCCAAGCCCAGATGACCTCCCAATCCCAGATGACCACCCAATCCCAGATGACCTCCAATCCCAGATGACCCCCCCAAGCCCAGATGACCTCCCAATCCCAGATGACCACCCAATCCCAGATGACCTCCAATCCCAGATGACCCCCCCAAGCCCAGATGACCTCCCAATCCCAGATGACCACCCAATCCCAGATGACCTCCAATCCCAGATGACCCCCCCAAGCCCAGATGACCTCCCAATCCCAGATGACCACCCAATCCCAGATGACCTCCAATCCCAGATGACCCCCCCAAGCCCAGATGACCTCCCAATCCCAGATGACCACCCAATCCCAGATGACCTCCAATCCCAGATGACCACCCCAATCACCGTCGCTGCAGTTGAGTCCGTCGGCTGCCACTTTGATCTTCTCCTCGACGGTGCTGGAGATGTTTTGGAGTTTCTCCTGGGCTTGGGTGCTCACTGGCACTGCCACCACCACCAGATGATCCACCACGATGCTTCCATTTCTACCAGGACAAGACATTGACCCATCCCTGACCCGTTGACCACACGGAACGGTCAACTCTTCGACCTCGGCCCGAGACCGCGACGCTCACCTGAGACGTTGGATGGTGATTCCTTTGTAGCCCTCAACGTTGGCATAGACAATATCCATCTGGAAGAGAAGAGATCTCCAGTGGAGACAATTCCATGAGAGGTTCAACCCATTCCCAACCTTCCTTGGGTTTGGGGTCAACGCTCAAGGTTGACCTGGAGAAGGTTCAGCCAACTAAAACCATCCTGGTGGATCCATAGAAGATTT
>NW_008678384.1:16387-22893 GCF_000695815.1 Acanthisitta chloris | reverse complement strand
CGCGGGCTCGGTTCGCTTGCGGGAAGCGCTCACCTCCGTCCGGGCAGCTCGGCACCCCCGGGCTGCGCCTCACGGGTGTCACTTGCCTGCGCTGAGCAACTTGTCCCCGGGATGCGGTGGCAGACTTTGTGAGACAGCAGTGGCATCCAGCGCGGAAAGCTTTAAACAATCGCTGTATGCGTGTAAATTCTGGGAAATAGCAAATCTGACATCTGCGGATAGGTGGTTTCATAGGCTGTAAGCTCAGACCCTTTCTGAAGATCGGCCGGTCTTAACAGAAACCGTAAGATACATTTTGCAGTGTCCAGCTGCAAGGTGTACACCTTGGAAAGGTTGGGTGTCAAACCACTCTGCTCTTTGCTCTTCAGGCTTTCCGAGATAGAGCCAACCAAGTCGGTGGGCACAGTTTATTTTGCTTGTGAATAAACCCGAGTTTATTCCAGCTGAAGGAGCCTTTGGGGGAAGGTGATATTGAATGGAAATTCCGAGGGGTCTGACAGGTGTACATTAAGATGAAATGGGATAGCACCAGGAACTGACATAAGCACTCTGGTGTCAACAGAAAGGTTTCATTCAGGTAGCTGCAGGCAGCTAAAAGCCTTGGAGAAATGGAGCTTCTTCACCTAAAGACAGGCAGTCTGTGTGTAATTACTACCGTGACAAATGGGGTCACTCAATCTTAGTAATGTATCGCTAATTCACATCTGTCTTCCTCCACATGTGAAATACACACAGGTATGATTCTTTAACTACCAACAGCAATTTCTCAGGAACTATCCGTTGGCAGGTTTTTTTCCTGAGGAGGAACTTTGAGATGCTTTGCTTTATGTGGGATGTGTGAGAATTTGTGCTTTCCTGCAGCACACCTCTCCCTAATACTGAGTTTTTTAGGTCTGGGTTTAATCTGTTGTTAAAGATGTCATCAGGCCAGTTTTATATTTCCTCAAGGCTTCAAGATTTGGGGGGTTTGTGTCCTTAGACCTAAAATCTGTAAGACCCAAGAACTATGCTTCAATGTTCTGCTGAACTGGTAATTTAAAGTAACTTATAACATTAGTAAGCCCATTTTTCTGAACTGCTGTAGTTTGCTATTGTAACATCTCCCTTAAAGTGTACTTCTTGTATGATCAAAATACATTGTTTATGATAGCCTTTGCTACGGCCATAAAATCGTAGTAAAAAGAGGTGAGACCAGATCCCCAAAGTCTGCCTGTTTTGCCTCTGTTCCTAGAGGAGGTCAGTTATATGCAACTTCTATTTTTCCTGATAGGTGTTTGTCCAGGCTGCCATTTCAGACTTGTACTGCTGGAGATTCCAGAGTTTCCACAAGGAAGCCAGCCTTGTGCATTATTATCCTGAGGTTTTCCTGATGTCTTCCTTATTGCAGTTCAGTGCCCAATGTTATTTTTGTCTCACCGTCCTTCACACCCAGAGAATAGCCTCCTAGGTACTCAGAGACTGTTGCCATGTGTCCCTTTAGTCTTCTCTCAGTTCAGAAAACCACAGTGTTGTAACCCCTCTTTGCAGTGGCAGTTAGTTCTCACATGTGTTAACTAATGCCAGTAGATCTACATTGATATATGAAATTTTTAAGGAGAGAAGTGGATCTGTGTAGCTGCTCACAAACACAAGTATTCGTAGTAAAAAGTAGTAAAACTTATGCGCTCACACTTTTTGACGATTTCTCTGGCTTGCTGATTTCCAATGCCTACATGTTACAGCTCCATCAATGTTTCTGCAGAAATGTCCTCAAGACTCATTTTTCCTTCAGACTGTGTATGGTCTGTAGACTTTGGTGATTTACATTCTGTCCCTTCTTTTGACCTTACATTACTTTTCTCAGTCTTGTCAGTGGTGCCTCATTCTCAGTGTGTTTTATGTATTGCATCTTTCTTTCTTAATCCAGTCAGTGGCATTGCATTCTTTTGATCATACCAATGGCATGGCTCTGTCTTCTCAGTAGCCCTGCTGCTTTGTGGGACTGACTGTGCATTTCAGCCCCTTGACTTAGCTTGTGCTGTGGGCTGGGGTCTCCAGGCATTCACGGGATTCTCCATCCCATGAAGTCAGGTGCCTAACTGAGCCCACACACTCCTCCATAATCCCACTCTGGTTTTGGTTAGACCTTTGTCACATAATGTAGTGTCCCTTTTGTCTGGAAATCAGGTGGTAGTAGTACTGTCTCAGGATGTGAGAGATTAAAGCAACTTCTTTCTCAGCCAAGACTTGAAGCAATTCCTGTGTCTAAGCAGAGTGCCCTGACCACTGGTCAGGGGAATTAATTTAAGCCAGGACTCTGAGTGTTTTCTGTTGTAACTGTTCCACTTTGCATAGTCTAGTAAAATATTCTGCAGACCAGAAAGTAAAACAAGATCTAAGTCCCAGTTTGCACTTCAGTGAATGTTTATGTGGTTTATAGAGAGGAGTGCAGCATTATGTAGGCTCTGGGTGTTCAGCAGCATCAGACTATAAGGTCACAGTCATCAACAGGTGCTCTGATATTGACCTAGGGACCTCTGTTGGTACCTTGGCACAGTAGTGCCTACAAGAAGTAGGGAGCTGCTGCCCAGGTGTTCAAAGATCTATGCATTGGGTCCTCCTCCTTATCTTTCATGACAGACACCTGGGCACCCTCAATTCCACTGGAAACAGGTGGACACTACTGTCCCTGAGCAGTACAGAGGGTTAGCACGCTGGAGTATTTGCAGCGTCTAGAGCCTCCTCTGTTCCTTGAAACCATTGGAAACGAAGTGTTATTGACTTCAGCTGCACCAGATGAAGAATTTATTGATGCATCAAGATACCCATATCTCACGTGTAGCTGTTTTGCTGTGCATGATCTTAGAAAACTGGAAGAGCTTGATTTCCTTTTCTTTTATTAAAAAACCTCACCTATACCCAGCCCATATTGTGATATTGATTAAAACCTGTGCATTTTAACTGTAAATGGAATAAAATATATCTTGTTACGAAGGCATAACCTAAAGCAGTTCCTCAAACTGACTTATGACATGCCTGCCCTTTTGCCAGTATGTTGGAAGTTGGAGGGGATCTCTGGAGTTCGTCTAGTCCAGCTCCCACTCTCCAAGCAGGGTCAGCAACAGCTCAGGGTTTGGATATCTCCATGGGTGGAGACTCCACAAGCTGTCAGGACAACCTGTGCCAGTGTTGGACCAACCTCACAGTAAAAGAGGGCATTCCATGCTTTGACCACATCTCTCAGATTCTGGTTATTCTTGATGAAGGTTACATTTAGTGGGGGGAGATGTGTACATAATTTTAATTTTTATGGATTATTTACGGATTCCAAGATATTGTTTCACTGCTCTCAGTGATGGAGACATTCCTATGAAGAACTCCTTGCTCAATGTGGGGGCTGTTTCAGTACCCTTCTGAGGAGCCTGCCTTCTTCCCGGTACAGTGTACAGAACCAGAGCATGCAAGGACTACATTTATTCCTGTAGCCACTAAGCTTCTGAGCCCTTTCCTGGATTCAAAGTTCTTTTTGTTGTCTTTCCATACTCATCAACAGAAGCACAAAGGTTGCGCCAGGCTGTCCAGATTCTCTTTGATATAAACAATTAGAAATTTAACATATAGTTCCAGCAAGCTCTGTTGAAGGCTGTGTATTGATAGTTTCCCTGCTTTCTTCTATTGTGCAGTGACCAGAAGGATAGGAATACCTCAAATATCAATGCAGGTCATGACTGCTTGAGTTAGTGTGACACCCATTCTTTCCTTCCCTTTGAGTCTACCAGAGCCAGCAGTGTCTGATTTGACAGGCATATTCCAGTTGTACACTGAAAAGGTGGAAAAAAAGATTTCTAAATGTCATGTCTGCTGTTCTTTACCTGTTGGCATACTTTAAAATTATAATTAGTTTCCATGATGACAAAATATTCTAAGAACTCATAGTTACAGTGCAGAAAACTAGGAATTCTGTTGGGCAGAAATAGCATGCAAGATACAGCCTCTTAAAAATGTCATTGCAGTAATTGACATGTCAGCAACTGTATGGTGATAATTTCAAAGTGAAAAGTGCATCTGGTTGAGTAAGTAACATTGAAAAAGGAGATGAGATTTAGAAGGGAAGATTTTACTTTTAAATATTTCACAGATATACAAGGAACTAATTAAAAAGAAATTGTTACACTGATTATTTTTTTAACCTGTTTTTCTAGAAGATATTGAAACAATCATGATCTTTATTGTGTAGATAGAACAGAACAGGTTTGGGTTTGGGGGGGGTTGTTGGGGTTTTTTTTAAAGTAATACAGCATTTGCATTAAGAGGGCTGCAAAGAAGAGATTAATTAAAGATGAAAAATATGTCACTCAACAGGTGTCTTAGAAGTGGAGATATAAAAGAATGAGAAGCAACAAGGTTTTCCTTGTGCCCAGAGGAAACAGATAGCAGCCAGAAATGATGAGATTAGAAGCAGCAAAGAACAAAGAGCTTTACTTGACATGCAGGGAGCTGTCAGAGTAAAAAAAAACCAAGGCAAAGAATGTTTCCTCTCTCATTTTGATACTTTGAGAAGAAAGTTTCATCTATTGTATATAAAAACCCCATTTTCCATTAATTATAGGTCATCTTCAAAAATGCATTGTAATAACCCTGCAGTGATAGCTCTGAGAGCCTAAAAGGTCTATGTGGTCTGAGAGTGAGGATGGGGCTGATTCTTTTCTCTTGAGCTCGGGACGGTGCCTCAGGAAAGGCATGTCTAGAGCAAAAGGCTTTTTAGGGAAGTTTTTAGGGTAAACTGAGGCCGTTTATTTGCCTTACAGAGACTGCTGAGTAGTTGTCAACTCCCATAAGTTGCAATTGCCACCAGCCTAGGACTGCATCTGTTAATAAATGAAAACATTCCTTGCCTTTGAAAGACTTACCTGGTCAAGTGAATGGTTCACTCCAACTTTACTGAAAGCTTTCTGTAACATATGACAGGTCTGTATAAAACAGAGGTGTAGGAAAAATGTGAAAATCATCAATTATAATTACAGGATTGTCACCAGTCTCTGCTATATGCAGAACAAAGTAGAAATCTTCAAACAAAGCAAGATGTGTAAGAGAAAGTAAGTATAAAATTAAATGAACCTGGAAATCTTGCAGGATCTAAAAAAGGTACAGGTGTGATAGCCTAGCATGTTCTCTCTTGGACACTGGCTAAAATGCAAGTTAAAGCACATGTTTGTAACCCAGGAGGTTAGGGGGTGCAAAGGCTGATATTAATACTATTGCTGTTGAAATTTAGCTTAAATAAATACCACCCTAGCAATTTAAAGATGAGCACCCAGACAGTAGCAGAACCATATCAGCACATCTCTGTTGACAGCACTGACTGCAACTTCTCTGCCACAGGTTCTCTCTCTCTTAAATGAGATCAGCAAGTAGTCAAAAGCACTCTGAACTCTGTAGAGGAAATAATGTTACCAGTTACACCCTCTCAAGAAGATTTGGATTAGGGTTTTTGTGAGTTGTCATTCTCCAGGATATGACATGATCATAATAGGGGATTTCTCTATTTATGGGTGCATGTGCCGAGAGCCAAGCACAAGTTCCTTAGCAAGTTTTTGAAACATATAAGCAATTTAGGAGGAAACCTTTCTGGATTTTAACTCAGCCTAGGGAGTGTAGAAGGCAACTTCTGTGACCACAGAGTGGCAGAGTTCATTATTCTTTGGAGGAGAAGGAGGAAGTAAAGAAAACCAGAAGATTTCAAGAGAAAAACTTTTAATAGATCTGCAGTTTGCAATTGCAGAGGAACCAGAACTAAAGGGAGAATGAGTTAAGGCAGGCTATCAGTTTCCTGGACAAAAGATATGACTGATGCTGGCTCAAGGGATCCAAGTGTGGAAGGAAGACAGGAACTCTAATAAAAAAACAACCATATTTAAACTCTTAAGTTAGTTGTTGATTTCTGTCACAAGAAGGAATCATATAGAAAATTGATAGAAAATTAGATCACTGAAGATGAATAAAAGGAATAGTACGGAAATGCAGGGACAGATGCAAAGTCATGCTGTTAGCAAGGGGTGTCAAGGGTGATGTGAACTGATTGATCAGCACAACACTCATGAGAAAGACCAAGAAAAACACTGGTCTGCTGTATAGAAAAGAGGAAGAACTCTCAACAAATGATTCCAAGAAGGCTGAAATGTTTAATGGCTTTTTCTGCATCAGTGTTCTGAAAAGGTCAACTCTGAACTGATGTGTGGTACAATTAACACTGGTGAGAAAGGGGAAAGTAAAAGAATTGGTTAGAATCCCTAAATCTGTCAGATCTTTTCAAATCGTTTAAGCCAACTCAGCTGTGTTCTAGAATATTCAATGAAATGACGAAAGCAATAAGGAGCACTTTGGCAACTCAGGGAAGGGGCTGAAATTCCAGGCAACTTAAGATGGCAAACATTTTGCCAGTCTTTAAAAAAGGGATGGTGGCAGGAAGGAATTAAAAAGGAATGGGCTTAAATTGCAAAGAAGATTCAGGTTGTATATGAGAACAA
>NW_008678384.1:0-16343 GCF_000695815.1 Acanthisitta chloris | reverse complement strand
CGTAGAGACTTCATTACCAGAGTCCCTTATGGCCAGGTTAACCAGACATCCCACATAAATTAAGCCAGAATCTTTAATTTCATCACTGGGCAGTGAGTGGATGAGATGACCTTTGGCCTCTGCCAAAGCTTTTCTCCCCAGGTTCTACGATAGTATGTATTCATTATCTGTGGTTTACTGCTAAAAAAAAAGGGAAAGTGTTGAGCACACTGCATGCAGAGTCTTGTTCTTTGACAGTTTTTCACTTGTATTTTTAGAGTGCAGATAAAAAGAATTTTTATGACAAATATGCGTGAAACTTCTTAGATTTATTTTTTTAAAACCTTCGGGAAATCAAAGCAACTTTTTAATATTAGGATGAAGCAGGCTTTGAGATGTGCTGTTATGCTACCCTGCTTGGTACACATCTCTAATGAAATAAACTTTAAACTAGCCCAAAATAGAACTGATCATGGACTGAGAAGCACTTACTCAATTAAAGTAGTGAAATCAGATATAACAATATCTTTCCTGCTGCTGGAATGAAAAAACCTCACCATACCAAATGGAAAAATATTCATCACAAAACAGCAAAAATAAACAGAATTTTGCTTTGAAGAGCCTGGTCCTGTAAAGAGCTAAGTAGTTTGCTGGAAGTCTCTGTTTTGGCAGCTGTAATTAGTCATATCTCCTTCTTCATGTGTTACATGTACTGGTATAACTTGGAGACAGAGAGCATGAGGAAAGTACTGTTATTGTCCACTTTTTGCACAAAATGCTGATGACACAGTCCTTCAGGTGACACGCAGCAGGGATCTTTGTAGGAGCTCTGTGTGTCTGAAGTTCACTGGGTGAGCGCTGGAAGGAGCATCGCAGGCAGCATCAGCCTGGCCAACCTCCACCCCCAAGCTATGACACTGCAGCCCCTTGCAGGAAGGTGAGGACATGGGGAGCACACCGTGCTCATGACCTCCATGCAGCTCCCTGGCAGACTGAGCATACGAACATCAGGCCAAGGAAAGCTCTGGTAGGTGTTGGATTTCTCCAGATGGACCTACTTTCCAGCCTGCTCAGCTTGTGAACTGATCTCCCTGCTAAAATTCTGCTACTTCTGCCTAACACTTCTAAGGCATCTCTGACTTTCCAAGCCAGAAGTTTCCTGAGGAGCATTCTGCAGGCTGAGCTGGAGATGACTTCTATGTACTGGAGCACACAGCAAGTGAGGGTTTTCAGAGTGGAGTGGTGACACACGCAGTGCTAAGTTTTCCTATTTCCTGGAGGGAAAATTGCTTTTTTAATTGAAAGCAAAAGCCTAATCAGGGCTGAGAACATTATACATGCCATGAAGTGGGTAAGTTGGATGGAGAAAAGAAAAACACTAATTTAAACAAATTGTTTGCTGGTTATGGGAGCAGTCTTAATTTCTCCAGTGGATGAATTCTAGGAATAATGAAGGTCTGGGTATGCTGAATAGAGAGACTGTTAAAAAAGCATGAGAGAAACTATATTGCCTTAAGTGATTAATTACTAGTCTGTTCAAATAATGTTTTATATTATGGTTATTAACATAAAATAAGTATTTTGAATTGGATTAACCCACATATATAAAGAAGGAGAAATTTATTCTAAATTAAATCGTAAATGCTGGGGGAAGGCTTGCAAACTTAAATCCCTGTATTAGCTGACGAAGTGTCTCAACTGAACTTTAGGATTGTTTGGTTGAGATATAAAATACTGAAAATAAAGGCTTTGTCACTATTTATGTTTAGTCATGAAGAGTACTGTTTGTTCAGTGAAATTATTTCAGCTGTTCAAGTGAAGCACTTGTTCAGGTGGCTGATATCCCAGCAGTTAATATAGCAAAGCTTTTTCAGCGCAGTAAAAATACTTCAAAAGAGAATTGTTTCAATATCAAAAATGAAAAAAAAATGCTTTTGTACAAATTGTATTCTTTGAAATATTATTCAATAATTTAGATTTCCAGGAAAAATATTTAGGATTATAACATTGGGATTTTTATAGCATTCATGAGACTTAAGTGTTCCATTGATTTCACACTGCCATCTCTGAAGGCAGAATATGACTTGTGGAAGCGTTTCAGTCTTCTTGACTTGTGAAAATTCAATCTATCAGTAGGTGCTGTTGATTGCAAATATAGCCCAGGCTTTTTGCAAGCACAAACCAATTTTGAGGTGGTTTTGTTCTTACAGTGAGAATGTTAATAAGACCCTAAATGTGATTTTCTTCACACAGAACTGATCATGCCTGTTGTAAGTGTGACAGTTTTTAGTAGAAAGCAGTTCTGCTGAAAATCTGATAGTCGTCAGTTATTAGAAACCTAAAGAAGTGGAAAGTATATATTCCTTCAGTGTAAATCTGTGACATTGTAGAAAAAGCAAAACAAGTAGCAAAACATTGAATTTGCAAGTACTAAAGGTGCAGACTAAAACAGGTTTTCTGATTTAAGCAGGTGCTTGCATCCATTTTGTACTTTTCTGCAACACTCTTTTGCAGTAATTAGTCAGAAGTTCACAGCAACAGCTGTCAAACCTTCCTGCTAAAAGAGACTGTTCCCTATGTACATCTGTGCTGTGGTTCTCTCGTTCTTGCCCACCTGGATGGACAGCTGAGATTTATTGATTCCCTCTGGTAGAGGATAATGCCTAACAAACAGGCATGATGCTGAATTCCACGCACACACAGGAAGTTATTTATATAGTCAAGCTCAAAAATCTTAAACTCATTAGAGCAAAACCAGTATGTTCCACGAATTGCTTTGGAAATAAGGAAGTGTTGTAGTCCAGTTAGAAGCAGAAACGTTTTGTTTTCTGAAGCTATTTCTATAAAAATATAAAGTGGATTGTGCTGTTAGGGTAGAACCTTCTCTTTAATATTCTTTCATATTGCAGATCAATGCCTTTTCTTTATATATCTTCCTTCTGTCATCTTCCTGCATCACATCTCTCTCCATTCCCTGCGTGCTGTTCACTTGCACTGCGATGCCATTTGTCGTAAGGAAAATCTTTTGTAACGGCCAGTTTCTCCTTTTCCTCTAAGTAGGAGTTAATGTTGTTATACAGGCTGCCCTTCTTCCTTTCATCTTTTATGTTCAGTGCTTTAAATAGGAATTTTCATCTGCCCAAAGAACTAAGAGTCTGCATCGTCTATCTCAGGCTGCAATATTCCAAGTTCATCGAGTTAGTAGGTGCAAGCTTGGCTTGTGGCTTCATGAGAAAGTTATTAAGACTGTCCTAAGTGCTCCAGGGAGCAGAACTGGTCATTCCTTCCTCTTTCACCACAAATCCATGTGCTGAAAGAGGTACTGCCTTTTAGACAAGCTGTAAACCAAAGCAAGGTAACATTCAAATGGTCCTGGCACCCTCTGCAAAACTTTAGCCTTGCCCTTACTTTAATTTGGATGCTCCTGGTACGGGAAAGTTTTCCTCTGTGTTTTCAGCTGGCCACTGTGTTCGGGCTGTTCTCTGATACCCTATGTAGGTATAACTTTCAGAAGTTAGAGTATTGAAGTATTGAAAAAAAAAAAAAAAATTTGCTCTCGGGTGCCCTTATTTACTCTTGAGGGCAATTTGTGAGAATTTCAAGGTCCCCCACATTTGTTCCTTTCAATTTCTTTGGAATCTGAAAGAGCAGAACAATGGGAGGTTCCATGTAACAGGCTTGTCATAGCAAGGTCCTAAATATTTTGTACAATATGCAGCAAGAGCTGGGTCACTTTTTCAAGGAGAAATGCTCCTGTTAGCAATGTTTTTTCTCTGTTGCTCCCCCAGAATGAATTGCCTCCTGCTTCAAGAGCTGATTCAGGAGGATACCAGAAAAAGAAATGAACTGGATGAGGCTGTATTGCAGAAACTTTTGAACAGTTTTCCTGATCTGTTTAAAGCTGAGCATGTAAATAGCAAGGTGGGTGATGTTTGCAGTCAGCCTTGAGCAACCTGTTCGGGTGAGAGGTGTCCCTGTCCATGGCAGAGGGTTGGGACTAGATGAACTAGAAAGTCCATGCCAACCCCTTAACATTCTATTATTCTGTGATCTGCGTGTAACTCGATCCATACTAGGGTAAATCATATGCTGATTAGAATAAATGACGTGGAAATATATTTCCCAGCAGAAATGTTTACAAAGCAGATGTTCAGCTTTATTGAGAAAGGAGCTGGTAATCAGCAATTTGCCACTAAGCCCCTGAACTCTGCAACTGTCCCAGGGCACAGAATTGATGCTCAGAGTGTAAGAGGAAGTTTGCACTATCACTGTGTTCAAAGGAGTTATGGGTCACAGGTGAACTGGTGGAGCTAGTACAGGCTTAAGATACCATTTGCACAGAGACTCCAAAAGTTTTTACAGATCATAGACAAATAGTTATTTGCAGGAATACTTGCTTTTTCTCATTTTTCAAAGCAACATGGAGCAGAGACATGTAATGTCAGGGGTTCTGCAAGCTGGCAAGTGCCCCAAGGACTCCACTTGCTGAATCTAAAAAGGAAAGTGGTTTCTGGAGCGTTTCTGGTGTTGGGACAGTTGGAGACCTTTTCCTGGAATAAGGGTAGTTTGTCCCCATGCCAGAGGGAGCCTGAGGAGTGCTGTGTATCTGAGAACTGCCAGCACAGCTGGGCTGTGATGAACCTCTGGCTCTGTGACAGAGCCTTGTTTGGGGTTATGAGTTACTTGTCACTGGACAACCCACAGAGCTGGGCTGTCTCTGAACCTCACACAAGGAAACTGGGACTCTTTGGCAGACCACTGGGGAAGATGGCTTCTCAGTTGTTGGAATCCTGTTTCTGTTTTGGGAAAAATATGTCAAAACCAAAATGCTTCTGTGAATCACTTGGGTTTGATGCTTTGTTATTTCTCATGAAAAAATGTTTTGTAAGAAAATTCCTAGTTAATTCTACTACACAGGAACAATTAGAATATAAATAATTTCCTTTCTTTGTTCTTATTGTTTTTCATTTTCCAAAGATATTCTGTTTTTAAAATTAGAAACAAATCAAGCATCTGGCAACATGGGCTTTTCTTCACGTCAAGTAACTATTATGGGACTTGGTAAGAAGTCAGTTTGTCCTGCCTGGTGAAGTTCATCTATGGTGGCCAACAAAATCTTACTTGAATCCAGAGAAAACAAACTTTTTTTGTTCCATAGAGGATGTCAGAAACCTTTGCCTTTACCACAGAACCAAATTCAAATTCTCCTTGGCAAAAATGCCAACAGTGCTGGTCGACAAGAAAGTGAAGTCAAGCCTTCCCCACCACTTCTGAGGCTTGTGCTCTTGCAGGTCTCTGACTCAGAGAACATGTAACTCAAACCAGTGATAAAACATAGATGTAGACCTGCATAGAGGTGTGTAGCTCCCTTTCATGGCTTTAATCAGACTTGCAAAACAACAGGATCCTGATGCATTTTAAATATTTTGTAAACTTTGCTTGAAAGAAGCATCCTGAGAGTCATGAGTTATGCAGCCATTTCAGCTCTTCATATGTAACAACCTTGTAATAAAACTGTTCGAATGGAATAACTTTACTGATTAATGCTTCCAGCAACGCAAGAAAGGAAAGTGGGTATGACAAACTTTAACAATATGCTTTGTGTTAGATGTAAAAATAATTGGTTGTCGTTACTTCATTAATTAGGTGGTGATCAAAAGACCTATAGATAGAAGCAGAAACCTCAATTACATCAAAGACAGTTTTTAAGTCCTTGAAGTAACAGTCATTTCAAAAGAATGGCAAATGTTTTTGAACCATATGACTACTGATTTTCTGTCACTGTACTGTCTTTAGCACTTGCCCTTTGGGAGGACATCCAAAAAATAAATCTATGTGAGATCCCACAAAACTAAGAAGAAAAAGATACTCAGCAGAGTAGATGTGCAGTTAAACATAGGGTCAGACCATGAAATAGCATGAACTGGTTCAGCTTTATTTTCTAAAATCATGAGTTCGGTTTTGGTCAAATAGAAGCAGTAGCAGTAGGGTTTTAATTTCAGAAGTTTATTTCTAAAATAGAGAACGTAGTGTTTACAGCTAGTCCATTCAGAGAAGACTATCCCTCTCAGAGCCTCTCTGGGTCTTGTGTTTTGTTTCAGGACTCAGTGAAGCTGTGGGGTCTGAAGTCAGGAGTCCAACAGACACTGCTATGAATGGTTTTCCCCCTTTATATGAAATCACTTCCAACAGGCACAGACTTTGCACCAGATCTTCCCTCTCCCATTTCTTTCCTTACAGTCTACTTGTTCATTTGTTCCTGAACATTATCTTGTCTCTGACACAGACACATCTGACACTTTCAGGCTGTGTTGCACTGGATAGTGGCTTCTCTGAAGAGTGCTTTTCTCAGACAGAGCTCTGGAGAAGCTCCCTGGGGCTTTTACTTGAGCCACATGTCTGATGGGATAACAAGAGTGGTTCTTCCAGGAAGGAGCAGATTCATGTGAAGAACCTCACTTTCCTAGGGCAAGGATGAAAAATGACCTCTTAACTGCATTCCTGAGTGGTGACAATCAATGTCAGGACTTTGCTATACTGATAAAGTGAAAGACTAGAGGCAACACAATCATCTTCCCTGGCAGCTCTGTGTCCATGCTCTGTTTTCCCTCCTGTTACAGTTGGCACTGTGGCCCAGGTTCCCTAAGAAGGGACAAAAAAGGCTCAGTCCCAGCCTTGTGTTCAGGTTGGTGATTTAGATATTGCCCTGCGGGAACAAAAGCAATTCTTGAAACCTCCCTGTGACCAAGTAGGGCTTAGAGTTGAAGCTTCTGACTTCCCAGATGATTGGTTACTTCAGTCCTTGCCCACTATACGCAGTAAAATTAGGCACCACCACTAGTAATTCTGAACAGAATTAATAATTGCCTGTGCCTAGTAAAGACAACAAATATAAGTCAAGGATGCAAAGAGAATTTAAACATCTCGCTGCATGACTCCTGGAACACAAGGTTTGGACAGTCAGGCTAATTGCTGTAGGTTATTTGTGGCAACTGATATTTAGGTGCTTTGGGTACTCTGTGGAGGAGCAGTGAAATACAGTCTGAAATATGATCCAAATTTAATCTTACACATCCTCAGTAATGACTCCAAAGTAACAGAACTACTTACTTTCTTACTAAGGGCAAGCAAAACATATAAGCAGCTCTCTGCAGAAATGAGTTTTAATTTTTCCTTCTGCAATAACATGCAAAATATATAATAAATGTAGTTGAAATTTCTTTTGGGCTTTATTTTTTCTCTGTTTATTTCTTTATGGGATGGTGAATATATGCTGTGCTTCACTATATATTTCTTCATGCTGGTATTTCTTACAGCAAGGTGAAACAGAAGAGCAAGTGAAGTATTCTGTAAACGCACAATCTCAGGAGGAAAAAAAGTAGGGTTTTTAAAATATTGAATAGATTAAAAGTTCTTAGTAGCCATTTAATTTTTCATTTAAAATTTTGTTATTGAAGTATTGTGACAAAAATATACGGGCTTGAATCTTGGATCTGTGAAGTAAAAGAATAAACCCCATACCTGCTGTTGAATAAATCCTGCTGTTGATCTGAGGACTGCAGAATCTGCCAAAACTTCTCATAACAGCACCATGGAACTTCTAGAAGCATCAAAGTGTTCAGTGATTACTGTCAAAACATGCACAAATTGGCAGTAAAAAAACAACAACCCTGCAGTATATTAGAGATGATTATCTCCTTTGAAACTTTCTTACTGTTATTGATATCAGTTTAGTTTCACTAAATTAAGAGCATTTTGTTGGGAAAACAATCATTGTCCCCTTTGACACAACCTAATGAACCATGGCAATAACAGTTTCATGGTCATTAGCCAACTGTATGCCTCAAGTGTGAAGCCTTCTGCCCTTACATCGCCAGGTCTTGGCACAGGGTGCCACACTGCCAAGGACTGCCTCGATGTGCTGCCAAGTGCCCAACTGCCAGGGCCATTGTGCCTACAAACTGTGCTAATCTGCAGGTGCAGGGATGTGATAGTAGTTTAGACTTGGATAGAGATCACTTTTTGCAGTGCATCAGCATGTAGAAATGTAGATTTCTTATCTTATGGATTGGTTCCTTGCAGAAGTTACAGAAAAGGGCTGCCCAGGCTGCTGGGACACCTCTGTGTGAATGTGTATTTATCACATGCCTTGCCATGGAAGACCTGCATTTATTTACACACCTACACACAAACGAAGTAGTAAATAGAAGTGAACCAAACCCACTAAATTTTCCCCAAATTTATCAGTGTTTGACAGGGAATTTTCCTGTTTTCATGTAGAAAATATATATGTCATTTAATTGATTCCTGGTTTTGGTAGCAGTCAAAGTGCAGGAGAATAAACCTGTATTGAATACAGAAATGTGTGTATCTGATCAGAGTCTTAGGGGAACCAGTGATGACTGTGACGTCCATGTAGAGGAACTGAGTTTACAGATGGTTTTGGAGATGGTTCTAGCTGTGCCTGATGCACTCACACATCTGGTAATAAGCTCAGGAAACAAAGCAGAGGTCCTAACTTACATTTCAACTGAACTATGAGTATGTTAACATCCCAAACGACCTGATGTTTGTGAGGATCTGTTGAAATTTGATTAGGATTGCAACAATTCTATCAGATTTCTTTTTCATTTTAATTTTTACTTGAACTCAGTTTCCTTTGTTTTATTCTTTTATCCCTCAGCCAACCAACTCTACAGTAACTGTTAAGTATCTTCTGATCCCCTTCACTTCACAAAAATCAGCACTTGCTATGTCTTACCAAGAGCTACATTACTAAATGCTGGGCAGTGAGAATATGCTGATGTCTGTCAAACATAATGTACAGAAGTTTTATCAGGCTGCTCTTGTTTTAGAATAACATGAATTAGCATCTCTGCCTCTTAACCCAAACTCTTATGGTCAGAAAATTGTAGGATTGTAGTTGTCTTGGAGACTTGTAGCTTTGTGTAGATTTGACACACTGATCAACAGCTGCAAAAATTAGTCAAGCAGAGTATGACTGTCAGATAATCAGAGAGATGTTCAGATTGGCACATAAGCTTCATTTTGTTGCAAAGCCCGACTAATACTAGGGTTTTTTTCAATTGCTATCACTACTGGACTTTCCTATTCCAAGCTTCTCTTTAGATTTCTGAAGGCTTTGAGCTTCACAACATGTTGTGGGCGTAACTGCTTTATTGTTAATTCCTGGCTAGGCATGGTAAGAATGTTTTTGCATTTACATGTGTTATGTAAATGTATGTACATAGGTTCAACAGAAGCACAGAGAGCTTCTCATGACAGAATTAGTCAGGGAAACCATGATCTTTGTCTAAAAGTGTTTCTGCTTTGTAAATAATAAACCAAATAAACTAGAATGTAAAGGATAAACAGGAAGGATATAAACTGTAGACATTCACACATTCTTGGATTAAAACTTGAGCAAATTCTGAGCAGCAAATGAAAATGGGTAAGGCAAAACTGACATCTTACGAAAATGGGTGAGATGAAATTACTTCCATCTTTCAGACACTATCATTTGAATCATTATTGTTACCTCTGCCACTTCTTCTGCTGAAGCATTCAATTTCTTCTCATTTTTATGGGACTATGAAAAAACTTGCTGGGTAAAAATGGAACAGCCGTATTTCCCTCCCGCATAAAATCCAGTGAATCATCTTTGACTCTTACACATTGCTCATGATCACATTTAATGAAAATCAAGAGCATGATGGATCTTCCTCAGCAGTTGTAAGAAGAGTTACTGGAGAAAGCAGCTTTTGAGTCAGTTGAGAGAAATTCTGCGGGGGAGATTTTCACTCTTCCATCCCCCAGGATAATCCTGGGGCTTGTAAATTATCAGAGCTCTCAGTATCCAGTAGGGAAAATCCAGGACAAATAATCAGCCTTGAAATGTGAAGAATGGAAAGAGTTCACTGATTTTCCCAGGTATTTATACCTTTAAAAATGTGAAACCACCACTGAGAACGAACATAACGTGCCAGGTAGAAGGAATGTTATTGCAGGCATAGGCAAGAAAGCCTGCTGTCCTTATAATTTTGTTAGTCACTAGGAAAATGGCACTGCTAATGAGGTCCAGTACCCATGACAATAAGGGTTTGTGAAGCTGAGTTTGCAGCTCTCAGGTTCTAGTTTCCATATTGAAGCGCAACTAATCCTAAGACTTCTATCCTCAGTTCAGGGGCCATACAGCATTGAAATTAGTAACTCTGCCACTAGGAAAAAAATTGTGATTGCACATTTTACAGTGCTAATGTTCTTGCTTAGCACATTGGGATATGAAACCTGCTGGTAACAGTGATTTTAGTTCGTTACTGCCATTGATTGCTGCTAGGAGTTGAATGTGCTTTGAGCCACTGATCTACTGTCTTAGATTAGAGCCTCATGGTAATTACCTACATCTGCAAAGTCCTGAAACTCGACAAACTACCAAAGCTTTTTTTTTTTTTTTGTGGACAATGCATAATAGAGAAGGAGAAAAGGAAATTATGTCACAGTTTCTCACCTACACGTTTGGATTATGTTTGGGGATTTTTTATTCCAAACTCTGTATTACTGCATATATTCTTTGAGAAGTGTTGCTTTGATCTTAAAAATACGTGTGTGATCTGGAAGGAAATACATGTCTTTAAGGAATGGGTAGTTTAATGCTTTCATGATGATAGACCCAGTTGTGTTAGTTGTAGTGATTTGTATTTAATCCTGAAATATCTTTAGATTGGCTCAGTGCTTTGGAATGGGACATGTGCTAAAAAATTAGCAAGCCACACTTGCCAGGTAATGCTCAAAGGTAAGACTTGACCGAGCTCTTTACAATACTGCAAAGTGTCATCTAGCAAAGGTGCTTCCATTAACAACATATTTTAAGTAGAAAATTAGAATAAAATTTTGCTTTTGGACTATGTGGTCTTCATTATCTCTGTGCAAGAGACTAGACCCTGAAATTAGTTTTCACGCTTGAGCAGATGTGGCAGCCAAGACATTGCTGTCAGTTTGTTACAGATGGTATTGAACATTAAAATTGAAGTGGACTATGCTATGATCTGAGTTTCAGACACCTCAGAGTTCCCATTTATATAAAGTCAGGGATGATTCGCAAGGTACTGAGAATTAGTGTCTCATTGGCTCTGAAGTGATGTTTTCCTGTAGCTCTCTTCCGAATTAGATCTCATACCACAGTGATATTCAGGGCTTCCCCTTCTCAGAGTGAGTGATTAGTGCCTCAGAAGAGAGGAAGGTGGACGTATGGTTAGGACTGCAGGACTTCCCATGCGCCTTTTAAATGCTGTGGGATCTTCATGTTCCACCTCCCCAGCCTTGCATGAATAGAAGAAACACTGGCTTAATGTCTCAGCATGAGGAGAAGCATCTATTGCCTTCTGGCCTTACATAAGCACTGCTCATCTTTCCTTGCAGAAGTACTTAAAAATAGAAGCAGAAATAGAGGCAGACTGACTTCACTGAAAGACCATGAAGTATTTGCCTAAAAATTTCTTTGCAAAGAACCAAGGTCCATGTATACCTACATCACATAGGAAGGTTGTGCTAATGCCACTCAAAACTAAGATTTTCTGGTGTCTTTCTCTTCCTCCATGTCAGCAGAACAGTGCAGTTAAATTCTCAAGAGAAGCACTTGTTCCCTGTCAGAGATACTGCCCCACGCCATACTTTTCCATCACTACTTGGTTTAGAGCTTGCCAGATGATGCCCTCATTAATGAAAGTGTATGTATTTGGTGTTGTTTCAATAGGAAATTGGTGTTAACTGTACCACATAAAAAGCTTGTCATATGGTTCCAGCTCAGAAATTGCTGTCTTTGCTACTATTTAAGGTCAACTGGCCATGCCACAGAGATCTTGTATCCTACACCGTATCATCTGTCCCCACCTATGTGAGCAGGAAAAGAAGATTACATTTCTTCTAATCAATAATATCATTGAAAAGAAAAGGGATAAGCTTAGCTCATATTTTTTGGGCTGCCATGCAGCTGGATAAATCTGAGTTTATCAGCAAAACAATACTTCAGTTGGAAATTATGACAGAGTCAAAGTATTCAGTAATTATATCCTGCTAATGCCACCAAAATAAAATTTTTGATGCAAAATTTATCTAGCATGACATTCTGAAGGGTTAAATAAACTAAGGAGAAGGAAACACAAAGTCCACTGTCAGTGAGAGGCAAAGATGACTGTGCAAAAGAGGCCATAGAAATTTAAACAGACCTAACAGTGTGATTTGCTCGAAGTGGAAAATGAGAACCATTCACAGATTGGATGGTTTTATCTGAAATTTGGTTGTTTGGGTTTGGGGTTGTTTTTTGGTTTTTTTTTTTGTTTGTTGGGTTCTTGTTTCCCCTGTACCTCTGCTAAAACTGAAGACAGTAGCTGTCTTTATGGTGTTGATATGGCCCAGCATCACCACAGTACCATAGGTGCCATCTGGACTGGGGGAGTTGTGTTAGTCATCCCGGAGGGATGGCAGGGGCTGAACTGCACACTGGGCAGTGATTCCCACTCACAAGTGCAGGTCTAGCTCTGTGTGGGAGCAAGACCTGAGCGCACCTAAGTGTTACTCCAAATGGTCAGAGGTTGTCAGAGAATATATTTGATGAATCAGTCAAGTGTATAGTGCAAATCCAAACTGAAAATGCTTTTATGCTTATAAGGAATAATATATAAGAGCTATATAAGATATATATGTGTGTATATATTGTTTAGGTAGTGTTTGTGAGGGGTGAACACATTGGTGTTACACATTTTTCATGTTGTTTTGCAACATGCATAATGCTGTTGATTTGAGCCACTGGCCTTTATGGCAGTAGATTAATGCTGGTGTTAGCTTTCCATGCTGACTTAAGAAGCTCTTTAGCCACAAATAAATCATTTGTGATATTCTGCCAGGGTGAAAAGCAATGGGGAGAAAAATGCGTGTCTTCATGAGGTTGTCGTCACACATCTTCCCATGCAGAGGTGAAGCATTTTGTTGCACAGTATGTCTTTAAACAACAGGTAGGCAAATAAAACGGAGCATTTGGAGGTTTGTGACTTCCTGATATTTACTACCTCTTGTGACAGCTTTGCTGCTTGCTTTGTATGAAATAACCACTTACTCACTTGGAACCTAAAGAGCATAGAAAAACAATAAAAGAGTGTTAAGTTATCCACTGAAAATGAGGAGGGAGAAGTTTAGAAGAGCCACAAGAAACTAGGGGAAGAATATTTTGTGATTGCTTTCCTGGAAGAGGAAGGATGGAGTGTGACTTAAATTGTCAGGGAACAGCTGGCCATAGTTTGCTGAAGAATTAATTAGCTAGTTAAGAGACATAAAATAAACAGCTTAGGTGAATACACAGTGGGAGTTATAAAGGAAGAATATGCCAAAATATTAATAACAGCTTCAAAGAGAGATTGGAAGTGAACCAGTGACTGCTGTGCTGATAGCCAGCCAGAGAGTTACTGTTATCTGAGCTCTGAAGTGCAGTAAGCAGTTAGAGATCAGACAGTAACTTACCTGAAGAGGAAGGTATCAGAAACAATTACGCAGTATCTTGACAAGTTAAGCTGTGACAAGTGCAAGTAGACTTCAGTTGACTGACTTGTATTTCTTAAAAGGAAATGTTCTTCTTTTAATTGTGATAACTTTATAAAATAAAACATTAAGCACCTAGTTCAGGGGAGGTTATAAACCATGCTGTGCCATGCTGTGTTATATGATATACTATTTCATAATATATATAGCATATAAGAATGCATACTCATATATATTTGAAAATTTTACCAGAGATAGATTATTTAATTTTGGAAAAAAAAAAACAGTCTCAAATTTTTATTGTCCCTTTGGAATAAAACAAGTTAAGTAAAAAGCATATTTTCCAATTAACAACCCAAATATTTTTTAAAATGAGCCATTTAGATTTAAGAAAATCCCAAATTTTCAGGAAGTTTTTTTTTATTGACTGAAAAGATATCTGGAATAAATTGGAGCATGTTCATTGATTCAGGTGGCTTGGTTAGACCTCTTGACTATTATGGCTATTTATTACTGGTATTAGATTTTGGGGGAGGGAATCTTTCATTGAAATAATTAGAAAATGCTCTTTTAAAGTGTAAGTTTCTTTTATAGAAAAAAAAGCTGGATTTTTGTTTTATGAACAATGAATCTCAGGTAGAAAGAAGAAAGAACAGGTCTGAGAATCAGACAGGTGAGCTGGGCGTACTAGGCAGCATTTCATCTAGTTAACCATTTTGTGTTTTGGTTTTGGGGGATTTTGTTTGTTTGTTTGTTTGCTTTCTGTGAATATTTGCTTCTTGCTTCTCTTAACTTTTTCCCCACTGGAAACACATCAGTATTATTAGTTTTAGGTAATTCCAATTTTAGACCATTTCAAGAAAAAACAGGTTTACTGATGGGTTTTTCAAGTTTCTGGCCCACTGTAATTACAAAGTCAAGAAGGGAAGCCTGAAGTTTGGGTTTCAGCACCTACAGGGACTACAATTACAGCCAGAATCTATTTCTCTGACAGCCATTTCTCTGAATCCATTTCTCTATGAAATGGACATTTTTCTTTTCTTCCTCTCTTTTTATAATATGGAGTACAGAGCAGCAGAAACACATTTCAGGTTTTATATACATATATATATGCTGATATACTGACATTAGATGGAAAATCAAATAATTTTCTTTCCTATAAGATGAAATTGAGTAGGAAGGATATGAAGGGCAAACCCATGAAAGTGCATGAGGGATGACCTGTGTGAATTCATTTCTTTCCATGACAAGGTAAAGGGTCTTTTCAGTGGAAAAACAGCTCATCATTTTAGCATAAATTTTGATATTGCCTCATATGGCTCTTCATGCACATCCTGCATAAACATGATCCAGAGTAAATACTATAAAGTGAATGTAACATCAGGTGATGCTCCTCAGCTGGGTAATCTAGTCCCAGTGCAATTATTCAGTATTTTTGCTGGAAGTCTTCCTATGAAAAAAGAGATAATTTCTTTATTGAACTCACAGCTGAAATAATGGTAGGAGGGGTGCAAGCCTTCTAATACACAGGAGTGCAGAATCATGCACTGGAGAATGACCAAGTATGCAAGTACAGGAGGTGGACAATGTGTTGCATAGAAATTCTTCAGTAACAACACCTAGATGTTACAGAGGTTCACAGACTGAACATGAGGAGATACCTTGCTGGAGAAGAAAAGAAAGTGTCCCTCAGTGGTGTATAAGCAAGAATATTGCATGTAAGTCATGCAAAGCAAGCACTGCTGTCTGTTCAGACCCTGTGTACCATTACTGGAGCAATCCTCACTGCTGAGCACTGCACTCCAAGAAAGAAGTGGAACTAAGTTGAAGAGAGTCAAGAGGAGATGGCTGAGAATTTGTCAGCAAAAACTGAAGACCTAATGTTGCGCTGAATTAAAAAGAGAATGGAAAATGGGGTAAGTCTTTCACTACGTGAAAGGAACCTGCAAAAGCAGAGGAAGTAGTTTGCCCTCTGTCTGAAGAGCAGGGTGGGATGTGCTAGGGAATGGAGAAAGATTCAGGCTAGATGTTAGCAGCAATGTCTTTCTGTGCCTTTTGCATCTTGCTAAGCAATTGGGCAACCTCATTTATCCTTACTCTGGGTTTATTCATCTTTCAGTTGCAGGAGTGTATGGAGTTCTCATGCCCACTTCTGGCCTGCCTTGTGCAAGTGTGTGGAAAAATTCAATTTATCCAATGTGAAAACATTTTCTCGTCTTCTTCAGTATTTTAAAGAAATACCCTATTGTTCTTGGGTCAGAAAACATAAGCAAGAATGCTTTGCTTTCTTTACACTATTAAGTATGGTTTTTTTAATTTTTGTCATAGTATATCTTCCCTTCATATTTAACAACCAGAGCCTGTTCAATCTCTCTGTATTCAGCAGTTTTCCTGTGTTTTTCATCAGTATTGTTATTACCCCTAATCCCCTTTCTTCTACATGGGGAAGCCCATACCTGAGGGTGACTGTGATGTGATCACACCAGTGATGTGGACTAGGTCTTTACAGCTCTGCACACTCTGACTTTCCAACTCCAGCAGTTTACATAAGTGCTTGATTTAAATTATATAAAGTGCATTACCCCGTTCTCTATTTTAGGTGACTCTTCTCTTCTGTTATTTATGTTCTGCCATTTGTTAACTATTTTGATTGTTACTCAGCTCTGTGTCTTCTCAATGATAAAATAGTTTGGTAAGGCAAATCAGCATCTCTTTGTATTGTGGAAGGCTCTGTTCTTTCTTGCCATTCTCTCCAGAGGCAACTACTTCTCTAGTGTTGTACAGGTTCATATTACATTAATTTAGTTTGTTCAAACAGTTTTTATTATTTTAGT
>NW_008678383.1:3105-3586 GCF_000695815.1 Acanthisitta chloris | reverse complement strand
GCCTTGAGCAACCTGATCAAGTGAGGAAGTATCCCTGCCCATGGCCGGGTGTTGGGACTGGATGATCTGTAAGGTCTATTCTAACCCTTAAATTTTCCTAGGGAAACACCATCATGTCAATGGCAAGAGTTTTCTTCAGTACTCTGCTTAATGAGAGCGTTCCTTGGATTAAGCTTTAATGAGTTCTCTAAAAGGCTTTCACTATTCTTTTATGCAGGTATAGCCACATGTCCAAAGGAATTTGGGGAAAAAAAAACAATTCTCAAAAAGTTGCAGAGGTTCAGTTCAGTTGAGATAAACAACAGCAAAATCTTTGCTTTTTTCTTCTCAAATCTCTACAGGCATGCTCAACACTTCCTCAAGAGGTTTCCAGAGCTTCCTGCTCCAAGGCAAAATGGAATACTACCAATATAGCCTCCTTTGTAGCTAATCAATACCACTGTTTTGAGCCTTTGCAAGAACACTACACTCCAGGTTAAGC
>NW_008678383.1:0-3088 GCF_000695815.1 Acanthisitta chloris | reverse complement strand
AAAAAAAAAAACACCAGGAGAAAAGACACATTGATATTACAAATCTGGAAGAATAACACTTGTTTCACACTTTTACATTACTCCCTTCATATGGCTCCTGAAGTAAAGAGAAAGTTTGTTCATGTCCACAAAGTTCAGCAGCAAAATACTGGTTAAAGACACAGAGAAAATAAAAAAATAAAAAAAACCCTACCTGAGATAAACTGCCCTTTCCCCTAAATCTAACATGTTCAGGTCAAAAGGGAATGTACTAAATTCCATCCCACCTCGATTTATATCATGCTGAGTTTTCCTGTGACTATTATTTCAGTCAATTATATTGTTAGCTGAAATTCTCAAGCCTCCCTAATAATTTGCATATGCCATATGTAAGTATTTTAATTAGACTAGCAATGATTACAGCCAGTAAAGCATCATTACAAATTGTCCCCTTAAACAGAGTACTCCAATTAATTTCATCTCCCCTTCATGTCCTTTTATAATAACCTGAGCACATAAGAAATTATAGGGATATTTTCAGCTTCAAAATTGTAAATTGTCATGTTTTTCTCTACTCCATGATCTTACCACAAACATTCTGCAGTCACCCCATTTCTTCCAGGTTCCCCCAGAACATTTCCTAATGCTCTGTCAAGGTCTCAAATGCTTCAATCAGATTCTTCTCACACTTTTAAGGTACCAAGTCTAGATTAAATGTCTGTATCACTTTGATTTATGAATAAGCATCCACATTGAATAATTACATAGTCACAAAAAAATGAAAATGAAATTTTTGAATGTTTGAGAAATAATGGTATGTATCAATTTATCTAGCATTTTTCAGCAATTTCGCTGCTGGCCTCTTTCAACTTCATTCAGAACGGATAATTTTACCTAAACCCAGAGATTTTTATAACAGTAATTTGATATACATAACCAGTAACACAGGAATTGTTTAGCTCCCGTAAACTTGTTTAGGTAAAGTACCAACAAAAGTGCTTCAGGCAGCAAGAAAACCTTGTAGAAGATAACTGAGTCTGAGATTACTTGAGAGGACAAACTGTTAAAGCAAGACACAAAGGGCACTTTTATCAGGTAAAATAAGTAGTGAAGAGGACCTTGGAAAACAACTTGGCTTCCTTTTCGGTGTAGAATGAGAGCCTGATAGCTGCTGACATCAAACAGATTAGCTCATTCATAGTGGTGCTGTACACAGAAAGAAATGCAATGCTTCCCTAAAGAGTTAAAAGCAGCATAAAATACATGAACAACAATAATTATGTATATATATAGGGTGAAGATCACCCTTTGAAAAGAGCATTAACGAACTGGATTTCCTGGTAAAGCCAAAAGCCCTTTCTTTAATTACATGTGACTTTGAGATTTCTTTGTGTTTGTCTTCTTTTTCAGTCCAGGCTGATAAAACGGAAAGTCAAGTATGACCCACCATTGGCTGCTTCTAAATCCCTGCTCAGCTCCTGTCAAATGGCAGGGCATGCTTTGCCTCCCTGAAGACTTTTTGACTAATATCACTGGTCTTCAACATGCCAATTTTTATTGAAAAATTATTCTGCCTACCCATAGTAACCACATGAATTTACATCTTAAATATGGAGACCATAAATAGGTGTTACACAAAAAAAAAAAAAAAGCACTTAGAATCATAGAACCATAGAATCAACTGGGTTGGAAAAGACATCCAAGATCATCAAGTCCCAATGGCAGGTCTTAATGGCAAAGGCTCTGTGGAGTCTTCTTACTTTATTCACTATCAGAATTCCAAAAAACCAAATATGTCTCTGATGAAAAGGCTGACACAAAGATAGCAATAAAATATGGTATAGACTTAATTTGTTATTTTTAAGGGTTATCCATATATCTTGTTTGATGGAAGAAGCTTGGTCTGACCTGCATGATCAAAACCCAGTTGTTTCACCATTCAGATTTCTGCTGGTGGTTCAGCATGTAGAAATGTATTTAATTTTTCCCCTGAAGTGCTCATTTTCCTGATTTGGTACATGTAAAATCTTGAATTATCAGTCTGGGTTTATTCCCATCTTAACATTTTATTTTTCTGTAACTTACAGCACCAGGAGATGTCAATTGAATTTTTCATTCAGCAGTTTCTGAAATATTAAAGCTAACATCTTGGAAACAAAACAAAAGGCAACTGTCACTATTACCATAAATAACTGAAGTAAACATTAAGGTACAATTCGCCTCTGGGGGAATTCTGCGTTAAGAATTACTCCTCATAAGAGTTTTAGGTATTACAAAGCCAAAACATAAGGGAAAATTGAAGCTATAGCAATGCACTTTAGAGTCCTTTAAGTCAAGAATAAACAGCAAATAAAGTAGTTAAAATCTTTGTAGGGCAGGCAGTGTTGCAGCAAAGGAAGCAGTGCAGAAAGCATGATGCAATTTAAGAAACCAAAGATGTGTACTCCATTCAAATTGTAACCCCAGCCAGGAATCCAGCTAATGAACTACATCAGGAGACCGCATTTCATGGACAGGGTCAGACTAAGCTGAGTCCTCAGTTTACACATGAAGATTAGCAACCATCCAGCTCTGGGTCCTTTCACATTTTTTAACCTTATGATGCAAGTTTAACTGCTCTGTCTGCTGTGAATGTATAATCGAAAATCATGGCACTCCAAGCAGGGTCAGTAAGAAGAGGCAAAACCTCCTCTCTTGCTGACTGAAAATCATTGATCAGGCAGACACATGAGTACATCTGTGATCTTTGCCAAACTCCTACACAGACAGGGATGGACTTGGGAATGATGTTTAAACAGCAATATTGCAAATTTTGCATTGGCTGTGCTCAGAGGCACGTGACAATCAGTGAGGTTCTCAAACCAGCAGCAGCCTGATGGATCATAGAATCATAGAATTTAGGAGTTGGAATGGACCTTACAGATCATCTAGTCCCAAGCCCCTGCCCTGGGCAGGGAAACCTCCTCACTAGATCAGGTTGCTCAAGGCTTCATCAAGCCTGGCCTTGAACACCACAAGGGTTGGGGCAGCCACTACATCCCTGGAAAACCTGTGCCAATGTCTCCCACCCTCACAGGAAAATCTCTTTTTCTAATATCTAACCTAGACT
>NW_008678382.1:0-1654 GCF_000695815.1 Acanthisitta chloris | reverse complement strand
GGGGGTTACTGGGAGCACAGACCATTTGTGGGGGGCTACTGGGACCCGAGACCAGTTCTGGGGGAGGGGGTTACTGGGAGCACAGACCATTTGTGGGGGGCTACTGGGACCCGAGACCAGTTCTGGGGGATTACTGGGACCAGAGACCATTTCGGTGACTGGGACTGCGACCAGAGACCATTTCGGGGGTGTTACTGGGACCAGAGACCATTTCTGGGGTGTTACTGCGACCAGAGACCATTTCGGGGGTGTTACTGGGACCAGAGACCATTTCTGGGGTGTTACTGCGACCAGAGACCATTTCGGGGGTGTTACTGGGACCAGAGACCATTTCTGGGGTGTTACTGCGACCAGAGACCATTTCGGGGGTGTTACTGGGACCAGAGACCATTTCTGGGGTGTTACTGCGACCAGAGACCATTTCGGGGGTGTTACTGGGACCAGAGACCATTTCTGGGGTGTTACTGCGACCAGAGACCATTTCGGGGGTGTTACTGGGACCAGAGACCATTTCTGGGGTGTTACTGCGACCAGAGACCATTTCGGGGGTGTTACTGGGACCAGAGACCATTTCTGGGGTGTTACTGCGACCAGAGACCATTTCGGGGGTGTTACTGGGACCAGAGACCATTTCTGGGGAGCTACTCGGACCCCAGATCATTTCGGGGGGTTTTTGGGACCATTTCGAGGGTTTTCCTAGGACCAAGAGCTTTTCCCTTTGGATTTTCTCCCTCTGTGACTCTTTCCACCTTATTTCCCCCCTCCGGAAAAAAAAAAATCTCACATTTCTAACTTGGAGCCAGAGCCCAAAGCTTGATTTTATGGCTATTTAACCCAACCATCTTCATCTGTAATTGTGGATGAAGAGTATTTATTGCTCCGGTGGAGAACTAGAGATATAATTATCTCTTTATAGAGAGACTGTGAAATAAAGCATCTGTCTCCCCCCCCAGACACACACAAAGGAGCTGAACACCGACAAAACTTTCACATCTGCACCAGCACTTCTTGTCCTTTTCCTTTTTTTTTTCCACCCAAAACAGTTTGAAAATATCCTCCTTGCAATAGCTCAGACCGAGATTTTTTTTTTGCCTTTTTTTCCTCTCCCCTTAAATCGCTAAAGAAAATTCCTAGTCTCAAAAAGAAGCTGAAAAGTGGCTGGGGCTGGTCCGGGTTCTCCCGGGCCTGGTTTTTTTTTTTTTTTTTTTTTTTTTTACAGAGTAAAAGGGATTTTGGGGAGGATTTCTGGGGGAAAACAAAAGTGATTGGGGAAAAATGCGGGTCGGGATTTTTCCGAGGCCTGGGGAGGGTGGGAAGGGGGTGAGAGGAGATTTCTTGGGGAACGAGAAGGAGACAGAAAGATCTGCTCGACTAGAAAACAGATTTTTTTTTTTTTGGCAGAGGATAAACTTGCCTTCAGCCCTTCATTCCCTCCGATATTGCAAATACATGGAGAAAATTCGGATTTTTTGGGAGGCTTTGGGGCTGGAGCTGCACCAGATTCACTCCCATCCTGCATTTTGCTTGATTCTTCTTCTATTACTGTTATATTTTCCTTACTATTCTTCGTATGCCTTATATTTATTATTCCCTTTATTTTATTTGACTTGACTTTCTCCTTAGTTTCCATCTTTCCTTTCCTTTCCTTTCCTTT
>NW_008678381.1:0-17655 GCF_000695815.1 Acanthisitta chloris | reverse complement strand
TATATATATATATGTACACTTACATGTGTACCTATATATATGCATACACTTTTATGGGCTGAGTTTTGAAAATACATTGCATCATCCCATAAGACCTGACAGTCAGTAACTGCCTGGGTGCAAGAATCTTTGGGGTTTTTAAGTTTCAGAAGGAGAAAACAATTCAAATGCCTCTTCTTTTATGGGAACTAATAATAATTTTGATTTCAGTCTTCAACATAGCAACATAGCAAAAACCTTGACAAAGCAGAAATCTTGAGTATCACAGATGTTACACATGAGATTCCAAATGCAAATGGGTCTTTCAAAAGTTTACTGAGGGAATGCCTGACCACTGATTTACCTCCCAGTCCCCTGTTTTCTCCTCTTTTTAGATAATAGGCTGACTTTCCTGTTTAGGTTTGAAACTGTAAAGCTGGTCTTTCAACATCACCAGTCTGCATGCTGAATCCTAAGCTTATATTTACTGACCTGGAAAAAAAAAATCCCCGTTACCTTCTGAATCAGCAGTCATTTCAATGCTGTGCAGAACTCACAGAAGTAGATACACAAAATTTAACACCAGTGCAAAGCACACGAGTAGCAATCAGTGCGATGGAGGGCCGGAACAAACAGAGTGATGAACCTGAAAGCTTTATTGGAAGAATACTGATAATCCATTTGCAAGTGGAAAACTGCCTGAAACTTTAGAGCTGATTTTTTTTTTGGAGGTTTGTGTAGAGGATTTTGTTTGTTTTGGACTTCGCTACAGAAAAATATCATGTTGGTTTATGTACTTTACAGTCACTTGTGCAAGAATATGAAATATAAAGCAGTAAACAAAAAGTTAAATGCAGCTCACTGTAAGAGTCTAAGTGCTTTGAGTGTAAGTGCTTTGAGACAGTAAATACATGAAGAAAACTGAAAAACTCTAAACATCTCATCTTTTGCTTCAAAGCACTGTGCAGTGCCCAGCATGTGCTCTAAAAGTACCTATATTACTCATTGGAAAGAGAAGCCCATTTCTACACAGAAATTTTATCTTAAAGTAGGTGATCTCTTGGGTATAAATAAGTCTGTACAGAAGCATTCCCTAGTAAGAGCCGTACATATGGCTCAAGCTCCAGGATACCAAGGGTTTAGAAACAAATAATGTGAAAAGTAAATGCAGACCTACTATTGTTCAAAACCTGAATTTTGTAAATGGTGTGGTCTCTGATTAGACCACTCAGTCTCTGAAGTTTTGCTGCAGTTGTGTCTGAGAATGAATTTGCTCTAACTTTCTGTTTTGTGGACATCCTCAGGAAAAAAAAAAAAAAGGGCACTTAGCTGAGAACTATAGAAGTCAGTAAGGTACCACATTAAACCAGAGCAGGTCAGAAAGATGTAATTTTTTGCTAGGCTGCTACAGCATGTAATCATCCTTGAAATGTCTCATTTCTGTCAGGAACAAGTCTACTGTATGAGTGAGTAAAAGAAGTAGGAAGGAACAAATCATTCTGAAAATTCAATGTGGTTGATGAGGCGCCATAAAAAAATTCCTCATGTTTAGTATAAACAAACAGAAATGACATTATGCCAACAGAAGGGTGATGAAATGCTCCATCAGTAGAAAAGGACATGGAAACTCCATCTGAGAGAAATAGATGTAAGAAGTGGAAACACCAAGAAATGGGGAACAGAGACAGATGGACCCAAAGTTCATGTTAGAGAGCTAACAAGGGACCAACCTGGTTTGACTCTGACAATTGAGTAAGCCAGATAAAGTCCTCACTAAATTAAAATACACTGTAATTGATTCAAATCTTGCATCCCATGATGACTTCTAATTTGCTCCTGAAAGGAAGTTGTAGTCTAAACCAATAAAGCAAGAAGTAATGTGAAGAAACTGAAGCACAGGAAATTCCACCTGAATACAAGGAAGAACTTCTTTACTGTGCAATTTACTGCACACTGGAACAAATTGCCCAGAGAGGCCATAGATTCTCTCTCATTTGGGATGAAGTAATGGGGAACCAAGTCCATCTTGGCTACCTTTTCCTTAATTCCTCCCTGTGCCCTTGTCTTAGTATTTTTCTATTAAAAAGTTTGAGATAACTTTTGGGTTACCATTGAGATACTCTGAAACAGGTGAATTTGAATATGGAGGAAAAAACCAACCAATGGTCTTGAAAGAGCACCCAGAGCTGCAAAAATCATGTTTTTTCTCCAAAATGATACCTTTGGCAGACACTACCCAGGCTGTCTGAGCACGCTGTGGGGTGAGTGGCTGCTCCTCTGTGATGTCCCTGGGCCAGTGTGACAGGAGCTGAGTGGCAGGTGCACTGGGTAACCTGGAGTTTCCCTGTTTCCAGCCCTCCCTTCTCATCACACTGCACTGGCCTCATTTACACTCAGGGCTGCCCTCATGGTGTTCCCTTCTCTGCCACTGTTGGGATCAAATGGGGCTGGTGAGTCAGCTCACACAGCCAGGGGAGCTCCATCTCCTGCCAGTCCCACTCCTCTCCCATCCTCACCCCCGTGGGCACTCACTGAAGTGGGCCATTCTTGGCCTCCCTGCTTTGCTGGGTGGTTCTCAGCTTCTGGAGAATGACTCCCTCCTCCGTACTTCAATCCTCCAACTGTTCGAAGCATCTGCCCTTTGCTAGCACTCAACACTGGGACCTTGGGGATGTGAACTCATTTTTGAGAATGATTGTATTCTGGTCTCTCCCCTCCACAGCTCTCCTTTTTTCCCTTCAACCCAGCTCCCAAAAACCCCCACCCCAAAGCACAATGCTCAAACTTCCCATCTCTGAAAGAATCACTAAAACTGAACTGTAAAAAAGAGAGGAAAGAAAAAAGAAAAAAACCAAAGAAAAAAAAAAAGAAATGGTTTCCATGGCAAATTTGCAGGATTTAATCTCAGCACAAGAACAAGAATTTTAGCATTCTTTCCCTGTTTAAGAACAAGCTGCATAGCAAATGAAATTGTCTGTTGTGTGTTGGCTTCAAGGGTATTGCACTGTTTTATGTCCACAGAGACTTTGAGCCAGTATTTTCTGATTTTGTTCTTATAATCAGAAGTTGCTTATCACTGCCTTGTGAAGAAGATTAATGTAATTTAAACCAAGAGCTTTGTCCAAAAGCTACTCAGAAGCCTGCAGAGCTTGCTAGGAAATAACCAATTTTCCAGAGCTTTCTCCCTTCTGAAACTCCCTGTTGAAGCACTGATGGCAATGATAAAATTTGCTATTTGGTTCTTCCAGGTGGTACTGGATGCCCTTGTGGAAATCACCCTTTCTTATAATGCTCCAAAGGTCTTTTCTATCCTGGCTGCAAGGATCTGGTTTGTTGGCCTTATGACCCAAGACACATTCAGTTTACACACGTAGCAGGACGAACTGCAGATTCCACTGGAACATCAACAGGGTCACACTATTTTGGGCTTCAAACACTTATTTTTCCTCTCATATGAATTCAACCAAATTGATCTGGGAGGAGAGAGCCTTTTTGACTGGTATCAAGTTTGCACACTCTCCAGTTTTTGCAGGATATAAACACATTCAAACAAAACCTGCAAACGATCAAAAATGATTAAATAAATGGATCTTTTGTCTTCGGTTTCTTTCACCGTGGTAGCTGTTCACAAATGCTCTTGATAAATAGCTCCTGTCCCACCCCTCAGCTCCACCTTCTGCTGTGAATCACACAACTTCAGAGGAGATACCAGGCAGTAAATCTTCTAGAAGTCTTTTATAAAAGCTTCATCTATACCATTAAAAAACTGCCTCTATACTTTACCAACACATTTCCTAGCATAACACTCCTTTTATTGAGAAACGATGAGAAAGGAAAGCAGTCTACATTTAGTTTATGAAAGTGAAACAAGGAGTTTGACTTCTTGTTTTGAGTTAGATTGCTCATGTTATCTGGAGGGATTTTTATGCAATAGCAAAATCAGTATTTGTTTATTTGTAGATAACTCATTGAGAAAAACCCTATATATTGAAAATGTTAACATGTACAGGTAAAATTGAGTTACATGAGACATGATTTGTTCTTCAACTATGCCTTTTCCTTGCTCAAATAAGAATATAGCTGTTTCTATATTGTACTAACTTCAAATGTTTTCCTTGAGAACTTCACTGTGTCTAGTTGATTGTTTGATCTCAGTATAGTGAGCATGTATGGATGTCTAAAATATTAGCATTAGGGATTTTTGAGGATCCCAGTCATGTTTGCCCCTATGGAATAGCTGCTTATTGCAGGCAAAAAAGAAATTACATTACAATATTTGTAAAACTGCATAGAAACGCAGGTTATTTTTACTTTTGACTCTCTTATTTATCCCAAAATACACACGTGCAAGAACTAAAAGGATCTGCCAACTTTTTTCTGAGATCAACATCTACACTTCAGGGCTGTGTGTTACTTGTACAGTGGCAGCTCCTAGAGGCTTTGGTGGAGGTCTGGATGCTTTCCACCTCTGGGACTATTTCTGTGTCATTATAAGCTTTTAAAGGCCTAAGCATAAGGATTCTCGTGGCATCACCAGACTATAAATAGTAACAGCAATGGCAGTTCCTGCTCTAAAGTGCCCACAGTTAGAGTTGGACTTTTTTGTATTATCATTACTGTTTTTCAAGAAGAAACAACCCCAGATAACTAGGTATTACCCTTTTTACAAAGGTAGGATTGGCTGCTTCTTATGAATAGTGACTACAAACAAGTATAGCATAGGCACATGCTTGTTTTATAGCATAGGCACATGCTTGTTTTATTGTATATACATTTAAAATTGCTTGTGAAATTATGTATGCATGTAATTGAATTGCTCTATTGCATTTTTCAAAAGTTGTAATAAAAAGCTGAATAAACAGTATTTAAACATTCAAAAGTGCATGTTAAAATATTAGATGAATGGGAAAAGTTCACGTTGAGATAAGATTTTTCAATTAAGATGTATGACACAGGCACCTTAATTCTGTTGGGTTGGCTCAAAAGCTGCTCAGTCCTTTGAAGAGCTTATTCTAAATCTAACAAGTTAAGCCTAAAGAGAAGAGATTCTGAGAAAGATCTTGGGATAAGAAAGGAAAGTGTTTACAGCCCATCTTAATCAGGATACAGTGAAAATGGAATCCATCTGTAAATCATTTGTCATCACACTTCCACCTCTAAACTTTTTTCCTCACTAGTGGCTGCTGAAAGGAAAGAGAAAATCATTTCATATCAACAAAACATGTTGCTACAACAGGTATTTTTTCAATGTATTCCCAACATAGAGAAGCTTTTCCTTGGCTGTATTGCTCACAAGTCACAGATGGTGAAGTGAAAGACGCAAAACTTCATTGGGCATAGCTTGTCTAGGGATCCCTGCACACATTAGTTGGCACACCAGCTAATCATTTTTGCAGATTAATCAAATCTGCATTTGTCCTGAGCTCAGTGATAAGCAAAGTCCTGCTTACAGAGATCCTGATGATTTCATTTATTTCAGCACACCCAAATTCACACGGTGGCTCTAGAAGGAATCTTTAATTGATGGTAATTGCATATGAGCCTCCTAATGAGTCAGATGAGCTCTTGCTTTCCTACTGCATTCCAATGAATTCATCTGGGTGTGGGAGCTGGGGAAAGCTTGTTAAATATAGAGCTCTGGCACTGGGAGACAAATGCAATGCTGCAGGACTGCTGTTATTTCTTAAGAGGTTGGGTTGGGCGAGCGCTGTCCTCGTTATCACTTCATATTCTTCTATAACTTTTTTCTAAATCAAACAGCAGAACTTGAAAGTGTTGAACATATATTAGCACTATTTCCTTGCTGCTTTCATTTTCTTCTCCAGAAATACAAACCTTTGTGTACTTGTGTGTGCCCTTTTGAAACAGATGTCACTACCTGTTTTCTAAGCATGAGGATTAAAGAGGTTAATCTCATTTAAAAGGTTATAAAATACAAAACTTGCAAGAAAAACTGGAAAAATGTCTACTCATTAATTACTGAACTGGCTTGGCTGAAATTTTTACAACAGAGTGCTTCAGTGCAATTGCAACTCTTTCTCTTGGTGCATTAAATACAGCTAATATTAACTGAGTAAACAAAAATCAGATCTTGAAAGTATTCTCAGGAAATATATATCATCTGTTATCCCTCTCAGAAGTCCAGCTGCACAGTATAAATGGATCTTTATTTTATATGTACTGCATCTACAAACACTGCACATATTTCTGGAGGTGATATACATTGAATTGAATCATGAGTCTACAGATCTTCTGGCCAATCTCCACCCACTCACACACATACAGTACAGTCCATTTCTCAGCATAGCTTTGCTTAAATCATCATAAAAATTCAAGTAGGACTGATTCAAAAAGCAGAATATTTTCATCTCTGTATGAAAGCTCTGGAGAAGCTCTCTGGGCAACATGGGACCACTATCCAAGTCACTGGACTTCCAGTCTGACATCCACCCAGCTGGGAGGCTGCTTTTCCAAGTGCCATTTGGTGACAGCACTGCCTGTTATGCAGCAGAGAATTTTTTCTGGAGGTTGTTTTTTTTTTGTAGGAAGAAGTTTCAAAGAGCAGAGAGCATTGCAATAAAGGAACAGCCACTCAGGAGTGAGGTCCACATATGTCAGAAATGTCTTCATGATGGGAAATCAATAAATTTGATGTGGAAAATATGTCAAAGTCATGTTCTGTTCTCCAGTAGTAAAGCCTGGCTGCAGCATATTTGCAGTCATGGCACGATGAAGAACATTTCTCATACAATTCAAACAACATGCTCTGGCTAAATAGGCAGGATATAAATAAAATTTACCTAATGATTAATATATGCTATACCAGCTCAGCACAGCTTTTCAGTTGTTGCCTTTGGTAACGTTTCAGACAGGTCTGTGCTAAAAAACAAATCCTATAGATTTCCTTGCATCTATTAAAAAGTAGCCACAGAAATTTACTTGTGGCAAATTTCAGATTATTACTGGTTAAACAGGCTAGATTCCTGGGCTTAATTTTGTTACTTGTTCAGAAAACACTGCAGAAACTAGTAGAGGATGTAAATGAAGAGGGCAGGTTGGCCTTCCAAAGGAAAAAGAGCTCAGGGTGTTCTTTTCCTGAGCAATCCCTTCTTTTCCACAGAGTGGCTGCAGCAGCAGGTGATACATAATGGCTTGTCAGTGGCTCTGTCAATATTTGCTGACAGCAGAGGAGTAGGATGATGTGAGTGTCCCACGCTCGGGTTCAGGCTGTGCTGGGCAGCACCTTAATCCCCTCTCCTAGAACTTTGGTTTGTCCTCACCAACTCATCCCTGTCACTTCTCCTCGCTTGTGACACTTTCTTCCCACACTCACTGATGTTAACTATTCAGTCAGTCCTAGCCTACAATTCAGGATTTCCAGACCTAGTCTCCTCATTCAGACCATCCTTTCTCTTCATTTTCCTTCTTCTATCCCCATTCTCTTACACAACCCACTCAAACACACATTTTACACGCATGGTCCCAGCTCCATCCTTCCGGTTTCTCATCTGATCTGCCTCTTTCCTTCCCCCACCCTATCTTGGCTTCTTCTCTCTTCATCTGGTCAGGCAAGATGTTATCTGTGCATCTCCATTGGGCTGCTATCTCCTCTGACAGAAAATGGAATTTGGGATTTATGCCCCATAAAACAGTTGCGTAAACTATTTCACTTACAGCTGGAAAGGGAGGTGATGTTGTCCTCTACTTCCTGCATAAAAATTACTCACATGGTGCCTTAAAAAAAACCAACTCAGAGTTATTTCCCAAACACAAGTAAGAAAAAATGCTCATGAGTAAGGCCATCATTAATTTGTCTATGTGTAAATGTAATTTCCATATTCTCTACTTTCTCACTTATTCATTTTCTGAGGTTTCTTCATGACTGACCACTTGCTGCTGTCCCAAACAGCCCCTGCCTCACCTGAAGGGCTCAGGGGCACCTGCCTGAAAACATTGTTCATAGAAACAGGACTGGAGTGAACACAGCACACACACAATGGGGTATACAGCATTTCCTGGGCTCAGGCCTAGCAGTAGTAGAAGTCCTTGAACCTTACTCATGATTATCCACTTTTCTTCCCCCATCACTAGGAATAATATGCCTTTCAACTCCAAGTAGCTTTACATTCCCCTGAATGCTTATTATTCGGTTGTATTTTAAGTGCTCTTCCAGTTTTCCCTCTGCATGTGACCACCCACCTCTCCACCTACAGTCTCTATAATGTGATTTCTATCTGCTATAGCTTATAATGGTTTAAATTATGCTAATTGTATTCAGAGATTAAAGTAAAAATCAGTAGGACTATTATTCTGCCCATATACTGTACCAGTGCTGGTAGTTATTCACTTCAGAAATGAACATGGCTAATAAGATAAGAAAATTACACTTGCATACAGTTAGTCAGTTCATATTTAATTAGCAAGAAAAAAAATTATTTCCATGTCTTCTTATTGAAGCAAATTTAACTCTTGCCTCTGATTATGCTCACTGTAAAACTCCAGTTCATACCATGCAAAGTGCTTTCTAGAACACCTTGAGATTTGGTGTCCTAAATCCCTTAGGCTGTTTCAGTAAATATTTTTTTCAAACACATCCACCGTGGGCCATCAAGGCCTTTCCTTAGCAGCATGCACAGTGGGTAGCTCACCCCCAACAACCTCCCTCGTTATAAAAGCACAAGAGTTCATTCCACAAACATTTCCTGCTCTAATTTTGTTAATGTGTCATGAACAGACTGGTCTCCAAACCACTCTCGAATGCAAGATTGAACTTCTTAAACATATACCGTGGCAACAAAAAAAAAAAGTGCTTTCAGAATTTAAGATGGCCATGATATGCTGTCAGAAGAGGCCAACACACTCCCACACTTGCTATAAATAACGAACCAGAACACAAGTACAGGCTAGATTTAACTGAATTTCTTCAATCGCTGCAAAGTACACTTTGCTACATGGTGAGGAGATAATGTGTCACAACACATTTTGCATAAAGTGAAGAATCTCTCTATGAGAAACACTTCTGTTTTGGATTTCCCCCCAGCCAGCATCATGGCAGGGTCCCTCTCACTAAAAGTAGTCTAAATCTCAATCTGAAGCAAGTGGACATAATTTCACTGAGGGAAATAGAGTCTCAACCATCCATATACAGGTGGGTTTGCTATGTGGAGCTTAACTCTGGTAGCAGGTGGATGGGCACTCTGAGAGCTCTTACACTCATCTTGTTTTGCTGACAAGAAGTTCACAGTATTTTTTTTAAACCCCCTGGTTAGTTTTTGATAAAAGCACAGGTGAGGGCAGAGTACCAAGTCTGCCGAAGGGGGTTGATTTTGTTTGCACATCACCTTTCAGAATACTCAGCACTGAGGTTTCAAAAAAACACTTGTCAGCAATGGTGCAACCCCTGCTGCTCTCAGCATTCCGTCCTGTGAAACACAGCTCAGGTGCCAACTGTAAGTCAGGTTCTGGATGGTGTGTGTCCTAGGGCTGGGATACTTATGGAATATTGGCTTATAAAAGTCAGTTTGCTTGCCTTGAATCACTAAAATCTGAATGCTCTTGGTTGCACATTGCAAATTTTCCCTCTGTGACTGCACAGTTTAATCCACCACGAGCAACTCAAACCTGAAGCAGGTTCAGCCACATCAGTGCAAATTATCTGTTCCATTTAGTCTTTTCTGTTAACGGCATTTTATAGCCATTTCCACATCTAATTGCTACCAAAGATGTAGAGCAATGGAAAATCAATCATAGCTGCTACAGATGCTCCACCTTTCCTGTTATTGGGCTTTCATTCTTTATTTTCTGTTGTGACTCTTTTTCTGACCCTGCAAAATTTATTTATGTAACATTTAATGTGCTGATATAGTCCCTATACTTTGATCAGCTACTTGTTCATACTGTATATTAAACATTACAATTTTAAGCAACTTTAAAATTATATATATTTTTATGCAATTCAGTATAGTTATCTCGAAAAATTAATCTGGAGAAGTCATACTGTTTTAGAGTCCCTTTCCCAGCAGTTTCAAAACAATATTTTTAACATATACACACACACACACACAGGTGTGTTGTTATCCTCCATGTCAAAGGTAAGACTTATGGACAAAATTTGCATTTTATCACCATAGGAAAACCTACACTGCACTTGTCTAGAACACCAGGAACATCTAATCCATGAACACATGCAGAAGAACCTCTGGTTTTTTTGTAATAAAATCTGGCTCTTTGCCTGAGATGTTGAATTTCTTTCAAGCTAGCATGGTTGAAGGGATTTAAACACCTGATTTATAGTTTTTATCATTCCTCTTAGTGCATTGAAAGTGTTTCTGAGCATGTGACTGATGAAACCAGCAAGAATTTGGAATGGCCTGAATTTAAGAGATACAGATGTGTTACAGAGTCATATTAGTTTTATAATAGCTGCAATTAATTATTCTGGACCCTTGCAGTGATTGCAATGGACAGTCCTTTTGGGAAAAAGGTGTAGCTATGTTTATGCAGCACACCCTAAGATGCACAGCTGGGGCAGTGCCTTGGCATGGAGTTGCTCAGAGAAAGGAAAACCTGCTGCAGCACCTTCATCTGCTTAAAGTGATTCTTTGTCCCTCCTTTTTACTCTTGGTTCATTTCTGTGGCTGTCTGGACTTCCAGGACTGGTCAGCACCATCTTGCCTGTCACATTCTGCCACATCTGCCTTCCAGTTTATAATCTCTCCAATTATAGTCACCAGCAGAAGTCTCCAACTTGCAATGGGGAATTAGAATGTAATGGAACTGCATCAGAACGAGTCACCTTCTCCAGGAATGGGAGAAAGTTGCATGGGGCTTTGAGAAATCTGGTTGAGTCAAAGGTGTTCCTGCCCATGGCAGGGGCATTGGAACTGGATGTTTGAGGTCCCTTCTAACCCAAACTATCCTATGATTCTATGAATAGTAGTAAAGAAACCATGTTTAAAAAGTTATTTCTCAGCCATGACATTATTTCTCCTTTCTGACATGATCTGTTCAATGTTGCTCTTCAGGGAAGAAATTCTGTGCGCTCCTAGTTCACCAATGAGCAGCTTTGTTTAAATCATTCCCACTAACTATTATGTCTTCCTGATTCAGAAACCTTAAACTGAAGATATGACACTTGTTCTGTTAAAAGGGTAGCAGGTTTTATAACAGTAGCATCAACTATAGCCTAAATGAGTGTCAGCCCAGTCATTATTGGGTAAAAAAGGTGGTGGGAAGAGGTAGAAGTTGTAGGATCCCAATCCAATTTTGTCCCACTGTCACTGTGGCAGTGCTCATGTTCTAACTTGGCTTTACCTACCAGAAATCATCCAGTGTCTTCAAGTCCTGGACCTCGTTTGAAAATTTATCCATTTAAGCTTCCTCGGATCTCTGACACTGCGTCACTCAATAAATTATTTGTGCTGCCTTTGAGGGAAAGCATTGAATTTAAACCCTTTGCTCTGGAGGGAAAGTCAAACTCTATCAGAATTAGCAGTTACCAGCTCTGGTCCAGACTTGAATAGCACACAGTTTTACAAGAGATCAAGACTGGGGCTCTGAAAATGAAAAAAGAATTGATTTGTTGCTCTGCAAAACTAAACACTTCAGTAGATCTCAAATGCTTTAATAGATTGGACTGTCCCTGGGCTCCACTCCATTGCAATAAACTCTGCTGGGCACTGGGATCTCTTAGCTCTCATCCCACCTTCATTCTGGTCTCTCACACAACTCTGCCACAGACCCTCTGTGTGCCTCCTGGGGACCCTCCATATGCACAAAAAGAGAAGGCTCAGGCTTGGCAGAAGATGGAGCTGAACAGGGTTTTTCTGCTGATGAAGCAACAAAATGTCATGGAGAGATTTGTTTTTGCCTGAAGTAATGATTGCAGTGTCGCAGGAAAGCAACTGGTGCCAGAAAGTGAATCATCAGACCCTTTGCACACTTGCTTCCCACACTCTGAAAATTCAGTTCTGTATGTTAGTGCAAGCTCCTCAGATTGCCACTGCAACCATGAAACCAATTAACCTGCTGTGACCATTCTGGATTTTACCATCATTTTTTTCTTTGATATGTCTTAACCATAGTCAGGGTATTGCCAGGTAAATTAAATCCACAGTGCTGGATTCAAATTGAACTGCTCAAATTAAAATACACTTCAATATTTTATTTGGCTATCATACCAATGTAGGAGTTACCAAGCTCTCCTACAGATACTCAAATGGAAATCAACACATCCACTTATCAGATGGACGTAAAGAGAATATTTGGAAGGATTATATAGTTAAATGATACAGAAATCCTGACTACCACTTAGGAAAGGTCTTTCTGGAAACACAGGAAAACCTATAAATCTTGTGCACTGAAAGCTCAGATCTTAATTATTCTTATTTAATGATATCTCATAGCATGAATCCATGCAGCTGAGGAAATAAATCCCTTACCTCCTTATGAGTCCAAGAATAGCTCTTTCTGCACACAGCAATTGATGAGAGCCTTGCCCAGATTAACGTGAGTGCTTTCTAGAGCACTCTGCTTGGAGGATCTCATCTTTCCAGTATTTGTTATGCTTATCTGAACTTTTGTTTAACTCCTTTGCTCTTCTGCATTTCCCTCTGAAATATTGATTTTGACCAGAGGCCAGAAAGAGGGTGGGGTTTTCCAACACTCAGAGCCATGGCAGCTGGGGCTGCAAGGATTAAAGACATCAAGAAAGAGGGCGTCCACTTCTCTAGGATCAGCACTTCACTGCCACTGCAGGGAGATTTCATAAATATTCACAGCCATTAGCTAATTACAGACGCTTGAATCAGCTCCCATTTCACCTCTCTTTCGCAAGGCATTTCTTCACCCATTTGCCTTGTCACAGTTTGGATTTCTTGTTAGAAAACATCAGTAGTGAGAACGTTAAGGAAGAAGGTACAAGCCCCAGTGATCCGTATCACTGTGTCTTGGAGGCAATTTTGGGAGCACAGAGTATGTTTGTTGGGCTGTACAGCCAGAGCCCAAGCAGCTGGGAAGAACAGTCATCCCTCCCTCCCCTCCCAGGTTTCAGCTTTATTTCAGAGCCTGTCTACCCCAAATAATACAAATTTGGTAAAAGCCTCCAGCTACATTCCTCCTACATGGCTTTAGAAGACATCTGCAGCAAGGCACATATACAAATTAACAGTAAAAGTGTATCTCATATCCCATGAGACCAGAAGCTTGATTTTCTTTAGCAAAACTTCAGTTCTCTTTTTCAGACACTGAAAGAGCTGGATTCAGCTGGAAGTAGCTATTTAGCAGTAGGAACACAGTGGTGGATGTCATCACAAACTCATGCTCCTTCCTCCCACAGGGCTTCTCATCAGGAAAGCTGCCATGCAGCAGGACCAGAAGCTCTCCCTTATAAGCCCTAGATGATGTCCATGTTCTTATCACATCTTCCTCCCAGAAAAAGTCAAATCCTTATTACTTTTTGGGACTGGTCATTTTTCTTCAGAGCCTCAGCCAGGCATGAAAAGGCTGCTGAAAAGGGGAGTGCAAGATGTTGAGCTCAGTAATGTGATAGGTTGGACCCAGAATACACCTTCACTTCAAACAGGTCTGAAAGCTCATCTGGTTTGGTCTCAAGACATTTGGATAGGAACAGCTTGTACCTCCCTTGGTAGGCAAAAGTAGGTCAACCAGTATCATCAGAAAAATAAACATTTGGGTGTAGCAATCTTCTTCAGATGTATGGTATCAATTTCAGTGACATGACTGGGCAAAATTTGGGGATTTAGTAGTTCTTCCAGTCTAGGATCATGTGGCTTCAGTCATGGTTAATCATCTTAACTATGCTGTACAAACTTCTCCCTTGCTTGAGGCTAAGACAGGTCTGGAAACCAAGAAATGCAATTTTGTTGCTGCTAAGATTTGCCCTTCTATTGTGTTTTCTTCACCTGAGAAATATGAAATGCATTAAACATGAAATAGTTGACCTTGGCAAGATCTTTCTGAACTAGATAAATACACTCACAATTTCATGCTGGAAGCTGAGGCATGGGGAAGGTATAGGGACTAGCTACTGTCATGTATTGGTAGAATTAGAACATCTGTCTATTGCATTATAGCTGTCTAACAGAAAGTTTCTTTACTATTTCATCCATAGGCTTAGCTGGTTTCAGTGAGGAGTTTGTGTGGCTCTCACTGAACTAGTTTTAAACTAAATAGCTTAGAGGCAAGGTAGTTTTGTTGGTTCTGCTTTCTGCCCCTTCCCAAATACCACAGAACCATAGAATGGCCTGGGTTGGAAGGGACCTTAAAGATCATCCAGTTCCAACACTCTGCCATAGGCAAATCCAACATTAAGAAGATGAATTTTCCAGTGGTTGCTGATTTTGCAGTTTCCCAGGCATCTTATTTAAAGTCTCATTGTCAGTTGCAGGCTACATATCTTAAACCTTCCCATTTACCCATAGCATCTCCAATGGTGCACTTCTTTTTCAGGAACAAATTATATTTTGCATTCATCCCAGTAGATCCAAAAGAGAACTCAAAAGTAACAAGAAACTTACTTGCCTACTACAAGGGTTTCAACTCTGAGGTAAAACTTCACAGTTGGCTGGCTAGCAGTCCTTCACAGCATCTAAATTTCACAGCTGTAATTCTCTGTTTCCAACAGCAACAATGGAGACACAGGTGACATTGGCATGACTTTACCACTTCATCCTCCCAAGTTTTGTGGCCAAAGGAACTGCAACAGGAGCAGAGGTGTAGCTACAGCCACAAGGTGACTTCAGTGTCTGACTGTTGGCATCTTGTCCCTCTTGGGCTCACAGGTTTTGAATAGGTTCCAGCAGGTAAACAGGGCTCTGTGGAGAAAGTTTAGCTGAGGATTGAGCCTGTCTGTGCAGAACCATCTACATCAAAATCTGCTAAGAACCCAAAGGAAGGGTCTTAGATGGTGAATGAGGCTGCTCAAAAGGGCAACCAGCCAGGGCTTTAGGGTTTTGACAGAATGAAACAATAGCACTGACCCGAGGCAAATGGATCTGACTGTGGAGCAAAAGCCACACTCAAGGTGTATCAGGCATAAGAAATCTGCACCTTGCCAGAGCACCTGGGATTTAGCACCAGGCAGCATCCATCCCTGGGACTCTGCACTGACATGGAGCATGGTGGTTTGCCAGCCCTCCATTCAGCATGCCTCACTGTGGGGGAATAATGTATCAGGATAGGTATGTCACTGCCAGCATCCGTGGGGAATCCCAAGACTAAAAACCCCACCAAAGTATTTTATATCCCCACCTACAGCAATATTGCAGGCTATAAATTTTGTATGTGGTCACTGTGTTCTTCCAGAGCATGTAGGAGGTTGTAAGCTTCCTAATCCTGGATTTATTGGCAGCAAAGAGAGGAGAGAGGAGCTTTTGTCAGGGACCAAGAGGACAAGCTTATTCTCGTCACTTCGGAGGTTAGATGCACTGGAGTCCCCACAAGCTCCCATGTATGTCACCCTTTCCAAACCTGAAGATCCACCTCTGCAAGAAACCCCCTCATGTTTCCATACAACCAGCCCTCAGTTCCCCTCCCTTTCTCATAGCAGCATTCTGGATGGTAATTCAGCAGCTACACCCTCAAAGCAACTGATGAGGAGCTCAGGCAGAGAAGTCAGCTCAAGCAAGCTCTGTCTCCTGGCAGGGAGATGATTTCCCAGGCAGCATCTGACCTCTGAAGCAGAAAAGGAAGACTTTGGGAGAAATGTCAGTGATAGACTATGGCTGCACTCTGCATGGGGCCAAGACACATCAGGGGCTAGCAAGTCCCACCTGCTGGAGGTGGAAAGCACAAATAAGGACTTCCAAAGAACTTCATTTCTAGGACTTCTCTGGTCTCCATTTCCGATACATTCTCTCATTTTCCAATACATTCTCTCCTTTTCCAATACAAAGTAGTAGAGTCTGCATGAGCAGGAGTTGCCTGGTATTCCTCTGTAGCCAGTTAAAAGGTACAGGAGGATTTTGCTGGAGCAGGACAGCAGACCTAGGGTGAGTCTGTGGCTTTGTTGACTTCAGAGTCACACCTCCACACTGCCTAGCTCTCTCCTGCTGCAGCACACAAAGAGATCTTAGCATTCATCCATAACCCCTTCTTTATGCTGTGTCTCGAGTCTACAGCAAAGCCAGGTTGGTTCCAGCTCACAGGTTGGTTCCAAGCTCCAGGATCTCCAAATCACAGCTACTGGTGCCCAGCTAGGATTTATTACTGGATTAACATGAATTTCCTTACTGTGCTCAATAGATTTTAGCATTTCTTCCAGAAAATAAAGAGGATTGCTTGTCTATTGGTACCTATGAAATGAAAAAATGCCTTCATCTGGAAGGCTCTTGTATGAGAGCCAGAAAGAAATGAAAAACAAGGAAACCCAGAACTGTTTCTTTACGTTATTCACATGTACTCTCCTACCTAAAGACAGTCAAGCTCAATTTGTGTGTCTCACATTGTGCAAACATGTGAGCATCTGGCAGAAGTGCATAACTTACCCACTGCTGGTGTGAGTGAGTGGAACTCTTGCATCCAGCAAAGAGCAACAAGTATTATGCCATATAAATAAGTGACAGCTTTGGAAATGAATTCGTTTTGCAAGAGCCTGTCAACTTGAAATCTAGCCACTTCACAAAAGAAGCACTTCAAAATGTTTTCAGGTTGATAGCTTCCCTGAATTTTTCCCATCACTCTTAGCATCTCATTTTTGTGTCATTTAAACTTGTTCCCTCTTGCTCTTCTGTAAAGAATACACACACTCATACAAACACACACACAAAGAGCTAGAGGAAAACCAATCACCTATGCAGATTTACATGATAAAACAAAACCAGGAATGTGTCATGACTGAGGAAAAATATAGCAAGAGAAATCAACATGAACAGGATAGTATGTTAAGTGACTTTATCCTTGTAAAACAACTTTCTAACATACCTGTAATAAAATTGAGCCTTGTCTGTTTACCAAGACAAACATCTCCAATCCTGCAAGCTTTGCACAAACCCCTAAACCAAAGCAGAGTTGCACTACTTTAATTTTGTTTTGTTTTATTAGTGACTAACAGCAGAGCTTAGAGACACCTTCAACATTTCATGCCTTGGTGCAGGGGAACTAGGTTTTCACAGCACTGTCTGCAACAGCACTGATTCCAGGCAAAAGGGTCTCAAAAGGCATTTTTGCATTTCCCACTTTGGCTTCCCCCAGCCCTAAAAATGCGCCTGTTTAAGCATAACTCACAGTTATCTTTTTCAGCTCATCTGTAAAATGTTAATGTAACGTCTTCCCATTTAAAGATGCCTTTGCACTGCAGGAACCACAGGAAGCAGTCTCTGTAGACAGGAGTGCCCCCAAATTAATCTAACGTGGAAGAAGGAGGAATAAGGAACCTTTGCAGGGTGAAATCCACCCAGTGCCACACTGGCTGTGTGGGCAGGAGGAATGATGGGCGATGGGCGACTCTGTCCACCCTGGTGCCAGAGAGCTCCTGGGTTTGAGTCCACGAACCAGGCGAGATGTGACTCACGCAGTTCTCTCGCAGAGAAGGAGGACCATCTGCTAGTCATGAGCAGATGACAAATTCACTGCATTGCGTCTTGCTGCTACTTCCAAATTTGTAAGTAAACACATTTTGTAACCTCTCTTGGAATATTTGAGAGCTTCGATAACGGG
>NW_008678380.1:9032-21709 GCF_000695815.1 Acanthisitta chloris | reverse complement strand
ATATATACATAAAAAAGTTGTTCTTATTGATTGTATCACAAGGAATTGTAAAATAGCAGTTATCAACATCTTCAGATCCTGCCAAGCTCTTCTGATTGTAACTGACATAACTTCTGATGCTTGATTTTTCCCGTGGTACAAGTTTGCTCTTTTGCTTGATTTCTCTTTTGTGCACTGAGCCAAAGAACTTCTGTGACTGAAGCAAGCTCATTCTCCTGTGTGAGGGGTTGGTAACAGCAAACAAAAACTGGCTTCTGTTGAACAAAATGTACATACACTTATGGCTCATATATGAAAGCTTCATTAGCAGTGATCCATGAAAACAGATCTTTGACATGAAAGTGTGACATACACCCTGAAACAGAATAAAAGGGTCATATTTGCAAATTAAACATTTCCCATTTGTTCCAATAGTCTTTGGTGAACAGAAGTGCATGTAAATTTTGTTTTGCTGTGAAAGGCTGTTCTTGCCACAACCTGATAGGGAGAACAAGTCAGAAGTGAAACAAAATGATCCATTGAGCACCTGTTATAATGAAATAGAAATGGTGCTTCCTCATTAACTTTGAATAAAGCACGCTGAACAAAAGACTGATATTTAAAAAAGTTATTTACAAGACTGAATAATAGCAACCTTAGATCCACAATTTTGTCTCTACAAGTCTCTCTACACTCCTCCCCTCAACCAAAAAACCTCAACTCTTAGTCATGAACAATTTTGCTTTCTCATTAACCTCCATTTTTCAAGGAATTCAAAAGAGTTAATGTGAGTAGTTCATATCTTGATTTACTAGGCAAGTTCAAGTCTCTTTACTACCACTGAGCATGTATACTGTTTTCTGAGCTTTGGTAGTTTACCCCAAAATATAATCTTTCCTTTTTTCCCTTTAATTTTTTTTTATTGGGGTTATGGAAGTGTTGGGATGTTGCCTAAAATGCAGGTCGTAATTACGGCAAAAAACAGAAGCAAAAGTTGTGGTCTAAAGAGAACACTTAGACAATCTGATTCTCCTTATTCCCAGCCAGTACTTTCTATCTCAGCCTCATCTTAGAAACATTATTAAGTAGCTACTGTTTCTGGGCATTGCAAAAGGCAAGCCAATGCAAATCTTGACACTGCCTGTGCTGTGCCTGTATGGGTAAGGTGCAAAGTCAGCAAGATAGCAGTAGAATTATGACTGGGAAGCTTCACTAATGGGTTACTGGCACCATATGAAGACTATATTAGATACTCACTGCTGACATGACAAGATATTCCCCCAACAGGAATCATGGATTAAAGAAAAAATACATTGCCAGCCTGAAATCTAAACTGCCCAGCCACACACCGTGGTATGTGCCTGCCATCAGCTTTCTGCTAGGTTTTGTGAAGCTAGCTAACATTTAATATTTATAATAAGCCTTTAAACAAAGTCTATGCATGGAATGAACTAAAACAGTATGTCAAGTCATTGTAGCCTACTCAGCCTTGGATGTGACCATTTAGCAGCCACTGTTCTGCATCAGGAACTTCATTGCCTAAGACAAGGATACAGGTGCTACCATCCCAGTCCCCTTCCTAGGGATTTGTCTTCAAAGGGGACCCATATGAATCAAATGATGGAATGAAGCTGCATCAAATAGCCTCAATACAGACAACATGTTCAAGGATAAAACCAGTGTGAAAGCACCACTCTCCCAGTTCTGTATCCATCTCCTTTTGCCACATTTTAAGGAAGCTTTACACTTGCATGGATTTAGCCCTTCTCAAAGATAACTCCATACTCCAAAGGATGGTAGGGCAATCATTTGAAGTACCTATTAAACTATTTTCATTATTCATTGGATGGCTACAAATACATTTTAACTGGGGTAATTCTATATACCCAACAGGCTGGTGCCAGACATTCCATTAAAAGGGTGCAACGACTACCTGAGCTGCCTGCATGGGGAGAGCCACAGCCCTGTATTAACCCTTATCGATCCATGCACAAGAGGAAAGATAAAACAACACATGGAGGAGCCATAGCCTGTCAGTCTGTCTGCCCAGGGTAGGCCAAAACTTTCATTTACAGTAACTGGAGCTGAAGGCACTCAGGAAATAAAGCCAAAGTTGTTAATTTGAGGATAGGATTTCTGCTACTCTTTGATTATTAGACAGGGTGTTCTCTGAGTCCTCTGTGCTGGATTTGGAGGAGCAAGGCAGGAGTCTGCTCTGGTAATATAAAGAGTCTGGAAATGTGCAAACCATTATGAATAGAGGCTCACTCTTGCAATATATTTAACTATCTGCCAGTTGAAGCAGTTTCCTTACCAGCTTCAATGCTGACTCTGGACAGGTGCCCCAGCCTCAGCCTGTTCCATCAGTCCTGCTCATTACCCACTGTCCCAGAAAGCCTTTCAAGGTTCCATCAGCACTTACCACCTTCTCCTTATCCTCAGTTAAAACAGAAATCAGGATTGAGGCAACAGGCTGATTTACATAGTAACCAGTTACCTGGATTCACCCCAGATGGGATGTGGACTTGTCCCACAGTAACTTCTCAGGAGCCCATTGCATGGAGCACATACACACATACAGTGAAGAAATGGAAAGGCTGTTTGAAATTCAGAGGCAGCATTAGCATTTTCTAGGGCTCCCTCTGTTCCAGAGAAGCCTATGTTTTACTTAAAACCCTGTTTTGTATGTATTCAGGGTCACTATGATTAAGACTGCTAATCACCCCAAGTAATTTTTACTTACTTATTCTTGCCCCTTCTTGCAGCACTGTCTTCACAACTGCTTTTGTTTTATGAAAATACAAGGAAAAGGCATTTGCGTATATAAAGAAATAAACCTTCCAACTAAATTTTGTCTTGAAAGCTGAGAATTTCCCTGATTTTACTGAATGTAAGATCAGGGCAGTGATGTGATCTCCTTGTCTTCATTTCTTTTGGCCTTTTTTATATCTGTTTTATGATTTTCTTCACTTTCTTACAGAAAAAGGCCTGTCTCAAAGGCACAAACAGTATATGTGGATATATCTTAAAGAAGCTAGCCAATACCCAGGTACCATCTATCCTGCTTAAACCCTGAAATTAGTAAGATCCCAGCAGCCCAATTGTTCCAGGATTTTTCCTCCAACAGAGTGAGGTGAAGTCTCTTGGACTGCCATGGAAACAGGATGGGTAGTGTTGTCAAAACAAATAAGAATTCAGTTGTACAAATAATCGGCAGTTAACATGAATATTGCTCATTGCCAAGGCATTAATGTCATACTTCATAAGAAAAAGGTTTCCAGCAGATATTTCTATGATCTAGTTACTGGTTCTATATTATTTCCCCCAGCTTGCATAACATGACTTTTCAGAGTTTTTCTTATATTGGAAAAAACTTTAATTATTGAAATTTAAGAAATAATTCATGACAGACAAAACAATAGAGTAATGACCTAAACAATTTCCATTTGCTACAGGTTCATTGTTATACTAAATACGCTCGCAACTAGAAGACAAAAGACCAATTATTCTGCTGCAAAAACATCCATGTGATGTGTTAGAATAGTAAAAATAATTTGGTAAATATCATGCCCCAAAGTTAAATACTTGTATTGTACAAGAACTGTGCATTAGCCAGGCTTGGCAAACAGACCTACATGTGGGAAGCTGTGCTGGAGTGTGCCCTGGCTATGCTACATTGCTTGGGGCATTTACTGTATGATTTCCTGAAATACTGAAACTAAATACTTTTGTTTGTTTGTTCCTTGATTACTGAACATAAATCTACAAAAAGTGCAGTTTCTTTTATTCACAGGGTTGTAGTTTCTCTCCTATCTCTCTTCCAATCTGGGGATTGTTTGGTTGTAAATTTAAAAAATCTCTTCGTGGGAAATCATCCTGAAAACAGAGAGAGAGAGAGAGAAGGAAGTAAGGGGATGATTTCTCTTTACTAAAAGAAAACAAAGTGCAACAAATAACATTTTAACCCTAGATGTGGTAGCAGTTCTCACGATTTAGTATTGTGAAAGAAGCTCCGTTATTTTGGGGGGTTCCAACATAAAAAGGATGTGGACCTGTTGGAGCAAGTCCAGAGAAGAGCCATGAAGATGATGAGAGGCATGGAGCACCTCTCCTGTGAAGACAGGCTGTGAGAGCTGGGATTGTTCAAACTGGAGAACAGAGGGCTCCACAGAGACCTTGATTCACCTTCCTGTACCTTAAGAGGACACACAAGAAAGCTGGAGAGAGACTATTCACAAGGGCTGTAGTGATAGGATGATGGGGAATGGCTTCAAACTGAAAGAGGGCAGATTCAGATTAGACATTAGGAAAAAATTATTTACTGTGAGGGTGGTGAGGCACTGAACAGGTTGCCTAGGGAAGTTGTGGATGCTCCATCCCTGGAAGTGTTCAAGGCCAGGTTGGGTGGGGCTTTGAGCAACCTGATCTAGTGGGTGGCATCCCTGTCCATGGCAGGGGGATTGGAACTAAAAGATCCTTAGTGTCCCTTCCAACTCAAACCATTCTATGATTCTTTGATTTTTAGTGCTCTCTTAACTTCCCAGCAGGAAGGTATAGGCAGCTGTTTCTATTTCCCCAATTTACCAGAGATGTGTAAACTGCTCTGGAGAAAGAAGGATCAGTTCAAGCAATGGTAACAGATTGGTCATCATTGGGTGCCCCAGCGGAAGGAGGAAGATGAAACAAATGTCCTTCCGCTAGACATGCCATTGCTGTCATGCAACCTTTTGTCAAGCTGAGACCTGTTCCTGGCAGCACCAGACACCTTGACCAGGGCTTTCTGGTGAACAAAAAAAGCAGCAAATCCCAATTCTGGCATCACTGGCATAGTAGCTTGCGTATTTTTAATAGATGCGTTAGTATTTTGTCACCATTTTCCACCAATCTGTTGACCTATGGACAATGTCAGCTGGCTGTTACCTGTCTAGGAAGATACTTCATTGCAAATTACTTAGATTTAGTCTATATTAACAATGTCCTAGTGTCAGACACAACTTCACCAGGAAAAATGGATTTCCTAAGCATGATTATACATTTACTTGGTAACATTGTCTAGTAAGGCTGTCTCAGGGCAGTGGAAATGGCAGCCAGAGAGTAGTGTGCCCTTGTTCCTGGACAGCATGAGCCTGTCTCTGCCTCCCAGTCTCAAGGGCAAGCTGACTCCATCATCAGTGCTAGGGTTTGCCATTTGGTTCAGTTTGTGTTTATGGCATGTACAACACAACTGCATTTCCTTTAGCCACTTCTCAGCAGAACCAGCAGAAAAGGCTTTTTCACAGGTTTCTTCATTCTGCAAATAATTGTCACAAGTCCTATTTTTTGGTAACACTTCCCAACAAAATACAATTCTTTTATTAAAGAACTTAATGTGTGCAAATGTTTTCTAATCACCTTTCAATAAAGTAGTTTTGTAATCAAAATGTTTTTTACCTTTGTTAAATTGCAGGATTAGATTTGGTCTAAAATCAAGTCAATAATTTTAAAACAGTATTCTGGGAAGCAAATCAAAGCTGGAAGTTAGATGGAAGTTAGTGGAAATTATAAGTAAAAACGTTGCAATTGGAAAGATGAGAGCTTCTGTCAGAGTATATTATAGTCTCTGATACAATGTAGCAACCAAATAGGTATTTAAGGATTTTAAAATGTGGATTATTGAATCTATAATTGCTGTCTTTTATGTAAGTACAGTAAATATTTTGTTAGGAAATATTTAGAGAGGATAATGTTATGAACAGAGGACAAACTTCAGTGTCACAATACAGGGCACCTTTTGCTCACAAACCTTCTTACACCTTCTTATATTATGGAATTAAAGCCAGGCATTGCAATACATATACCAGGTAGAGGGAATGCTGATGTCATTTTGGCAATAAATGAATCAAAGTTACAATATGTCATGTAGACTTTAATGAGACAGATACAATTAAGCAGACTAAAGAGTTTATAAATCTTCCTTTATAGACATCATAGACTATCTTAAAAAAATTACATGTGTCATTAATTTCCACAGGTAGGTGAAGTGCTGATCCCTCTGAAATGAAAAAAAATGTAAAAAATGAATCAGTGTCAGTGCAGGTTAAGGAAACACTTAATGGCTGAGTTGGCTTCTCACACTCCCACCAGCACCACTATCATTCCCCTGGAAACAAACCCAGATCCAGGCTGGGACATGAATCCAGAAACTCCAAGCCAAGCTGCAAGCATCTCAGGATCTGAACCACAAAAACACTCATAAAATGGTGGGAACAACATTTGCTGCATCCTTCTCTGCCGTACCTACCTTTCATACTTTGTAATCTGAAAGCAGTGGGAGTTCCAGGAGGAGGGTGTCTGAGAGCAGATTTCGGTCCCTGGGCTATTTGTTCATTGAGTTAAAAAGACTAAAGTGGTTTCAGTAGTAAAATATACACATCACTTGTCAAGTTTAGATCAAAGCACCTTTAGTTATATGAGAATAGAAAATGTCTGAACTTGGCAAACTCCTATTTTTCCTCCAGGGATGCTATACTTTCATCAAAGAGCAACTTCACAAGACACACTTGCAGCTGTCACCCACTCCTAAAAATATTGCAGCTTCCTTCCTTTCTTCCTAAAAAAGATAGAACGGGGCTTTTTTTTCTATCCCAGCCTTCCTCTTACGCAGAACAGGGGACTGTGATGGGCCATATCAGCCCCTCAGCCTGGGGGCAGGTCTCCATTCTCTCCTGGTCCAAATGGTGTGAGGAACAAGCTCACAAGCAGGAGACACTAACAGAAGCGGCTGTCTCCCACTCTTTTTTTTTTTTTTTTTTTGGTCACTGTGCTGGTTTGAAAGCAAACCAGTGAGAGACTCCAAGTCCGAAATACAATTTAATAGGAAAAACCCAAAACCAGTAAATGCAACAGTACAAAAAGAAACCACTGACAGAATCAGAAAGCAACCTGACACCCTGTCAGTCAGGGTGTAGTAGTCGTCTGGTTAAATGGTGCTGCAGTCCTCCTGGAGTGATGGGTCTGTTGGAGCAGTGATCTTGCAGATCTGGTCTTCACTTGAAGATCCAGTGGTAGCTCTTGTCCTCTGGTAATCCAGTAGGTAAGGGCTCCTGTGCTGGTCCAAACCCCAGCTTATATCCTTGTGGGAATGCTTGGCTCTCCCCCTTGGGGTGAAGCATCTCACAACGGGACGATGCATACCTGGGTCCCTGACAGCCCATTAAACAGAGACAGCCCCTGAGGGAGCCATCAGGGATGAGTAGGAGATAATGATCACTGCCCAACCTGCTTTAACAGCTTGTGGAGACCTTAATAGAGTACATACCATTGGTTATACCCTACATTGTAACCTAGGACAGACACTTTACAGCATTTTGTGAGCACTAAACACACTTAAATATTTGCAGGGCTAGCTTAGTTTTTTGCTCATGCTGCTGTTTGACTAAAAATTTGGGGCGTTGCCAAGACACAGATATAACCAGCAACAAAAAATTCCGTAGGAATTTTCTTTTCCACGTTGAAAAATATGTAACAATTAAATTGCATAGTTTACTCTGACCTGTAACACTTTGGTTGAGATCTCAACCATAATTGCATGGGGCAAGCACTTATTCTGGATTATATCTCCCAGATATATGACCAAGTATTCCTTCAGTATGATGGATGTTTTGCCAAAAGATTCAATGTTACATAGAAGATGTAAGTCATATACAGATTTTGTGCAAAAAAAAGCAAAATACTCAACTACTGACATATGTATAGACTTGACAAAGGAAAGAAATCCAGTACCAGAGCTCAGGAAAATTGCTGATAGTTCAAGTGGCTGTTTTTAATGCTTTAAATAAGAAATTCCTCTGCTGTTGCTTTTAAATGTGTATAGTCAAATTAGGAAAGTGAATCTAAGAGCATGATGTAGCCACAGAAGGATAATAACTTAAATGACTGAAAAACATAAACACAATACATCACCCCCCACCTCTCCCTTGCAATTTTTCTGGAATGGTTTAAAGCCAAAACCCAATCTAGAGAGCTTTTTTTTCTGAAGTGTGGACAAAACAGAAGTGATAATGAAAACACCAACAAACCTGCTGGGATTTTGGTGCTAGTTTGTCCTGCCAGATGCAAAAACATTTCTATACTTCTAGTGTTTTATGGTATGTTATGTTGTGAATTTTATTTTATTTCTAGGGAATAACAGGTAGTTTTATGCCAGATTTTATTTCACATCATTTCTGTATGAGGTCCATTTTTTTTTCCTTTGGATACTTCTGGAAAACATTATGAGGAGCCTGAAAATTGATTATATGAGCTGTGGCCTGGATGCAGCCTTATGGAAAGATCATGAGCACTACCTTTCCTTGCCAGTAACTGTTAACATTTGTAAACCGGCATTTTAAAGTTTGAGTTGAATGGCAATGAATCTAAATGGCTTTTTAAAGATGGTGACAAAAATACTTGTAGGTATTTTTCCCTATGCTCATACAATTCTTGGTCTTTAATACAGTAATCGTAATAAATATTGCCAGGCCTACAGAAACAGAGCCTGAGAGCCTGTTTATCTTTCATAAGAGTTTCTGTTGTTCTAATAAACATTTCTCTCCTCCCTTTGACACATTGTGATATAACCATATTGACATAATAAGCACCACCAACAGAAATCAAATTCAGAGATACAAAACTTATTGTATAAGGAAAACAACTAATGAAATGGTAAGTAGTGTCAATACAAATGCATGGAAAAATGGCTTAAGCCCTGTATTGCTTTGAAATACCAAGCTTTGCAGTTAGTTTTGAATATTCTGATCAGCACAGGAAACTTAGAGAAGTCCTGTTCTGCAGTGCTGATTTGCTTCCTACATGTGCCATAGCAAGGTCAGGGTCCCTGCAAGCACACTGCTGCTTACCTGAAGCTTTCTGGGAGCTTCTGCCCTGCTTCTGCCTTGGAAGACCTTGGAAGACAAAAAGGCATCCTGTCCAAACAAGTGTGCTTTACCAGAGGTGACTCAAGCAATTAAATCCCTGCCCGCTGGCCCTGTTTTACAGAGCACAAAGGGAAGATTGACTGCCCATGCTGACATTCGAACCTTGTGTCATTGCTGCAAGTTGCCAGTGAAACCCTGCTGAGTAAACCCTGCTCTGTTAAACTTGGCACAATGAAGGCAATGTCAGCGAGCAAGCTGGGGGTTAAATGCAGCCTTTTACTTTGGACAGTAACTTACTAATATTTGGTGACTGAGATGCTTGGGTTTTAAGAAACTATTACAGCCTATTTCTGCCTGGGCAGGAATGGTTCAGAAGTCCTGAGCACCTGAAGCAGTTTTTCCACTGTGGAGGTGTGCTGAAGACAGCAGAGCTTGATTGCATACCCAGAGCATACCTTCAAGGGCTCTGGGAAGCAGCAGGACAGCTGCTCTTATCTGTTTCATGAGCTGCCTTTCTTTTCCTACACATTCTTTTAATCTCTACTACTTGCTATTTCCTCTGTCATTGCTCCCTCTTTGCTGCTTCCTATGAATCAATATGCTGCTCAAAGCTAAGTATCAACGGAATTGATGAAGACAGGTTATTTATATCTTCTCAGGACTTTAGTGCCACAGAAGAAATGTGTGAGACTTGTGCAGATAAAGAGATGTTTTGCACCTGCAGCCCCATGCAAGTGACTGTCTGCTTGGACAGAAGATGCACTGATGGCTTTAATTTGAATATGGAAGGAAAGTAGATTGCTTTTTGGGAGACACTGCTACTTTACTCAAATTTGCTACACTACAACTGTCTCAAGGATTAGGACAGATCTGGGCAGTGTCACTATTCTCTAACTATTACAGTGCCCATGTGCAGTTTTTACTCAGAAGTTGAAGTTTCTTCTTTTAATTAGAAGCATCCATCAGGATCTGGGTTGTAGGATCTGGGTTTTTTTCTGCTGTAAGCAGTTCTTGCTGGAGGAACACAGGAACCCAAGCACCTTTCTGCTGGTTAGGGACTTCTCCATTGATTTTTAAAAGACATGCTTGCATCATTATGGCTACAGTGCATTCTCATTTATAAGCCTAATTTCCTTCCAATCCCTGACCGACATTGCCAGGAGGTCACTGGGGATGCTGAGGGTGGCAGCATGGGGGACCAACACAGGATGCTCTCCAAACTCTGGTCTCATGCATCGCTGTCTGGCAGTGGCTCACACCAGCAAATCTTTGGAAAAGTGCTGCACTGTCTTACTCATGGGGAAGCTGCTCTTTAACCCATACCTCTCTCCTGTTTGTTTTCTGGGAAATACCTTGTTCCCTCTTCTGCTTCATGCGGAAACAGGGAGAAGCTGTTTCACCTACAATCCACTCAAAGAAGCAGAAGGATCTCCGCTGCACCTTTCCCATCTGGTATAGCTGATACCAATGCACACCTTGATCAGTGCTCACTTCTAATCTAATGGACTCATTGACATGCTGGGAAGTGACTGGAAAATTCAAAGATCACCCAGGATACACTTAGCTGGAGGAACGATTGCGCTTTGCTGTCTGTGTGTATGTATATATATTCTGATGGCTTTTTTAATCCTCTGCCCTTGGAGTAAGGGAAAACATGGACTTAACCCTAAGCACATGGAGTCAAGGAAAAGAAACTTCCCCTCTAAGGCTCTTTCACATAACACTATGCCATATATCATTGCCACTTTCTCATTTCCTAAGACCCTTATTCCATCTGTCAGCACATGCAGCCTCTCTCTTAGTAAAATTATCACCCAGTCCTTTGGTGGTCTTGCAGAGCTCATTGTTACTTGAGAGTACACTAGGGTTTTAAAAGCCTGCTTACCCTGAGGAGGCAGAAATGAATTTATACAGAATTTAATACAGACAGGCAGTGATTTCTCTGTGGTTGAGGCAGAGAGAGAACTGAGGGGTCCATCAACTTAAGGATCTTAGTTTTTTGTGGTTTTCTTTTAAACTAGCTACACTGGAAAACTATTGCATCTTCTCACCTGGAAGAAAACTCTGTTTTTCATATCCTCATGAACCTCCTATTGACATCAGGATGTAACAGCCTACAGAGAGACTGATTAAGTGTTCAGAAAAATAAAACCCAAAAGTCTAGACTGCAGACTCTTGGATCTGGAAATCAAATGCGTGCATGGATGACTCATTCTTGTTTTCTTGAAAGAAAATTGTACGCTTCCTTCTAAGTTTTATGAGTAAAACCCTTCTCTGTGTGTGCTGAGCACAGACTATTTGAAAGATCTTGAAATGTGTCATGTATTGGCAGTATATCCTGAGCAATAAATATATAGTGGGTCTCAAAGAATGAAATATCCTTCTCCTTTGGCCTTCTCTGTCTTTTTGACCCAACTTAAGAGAAGTTTTATTTATGCTGTATGTGACTTTGTATAGGCTATAGGTAGACATATACAATGGCTCACACTTCAGAACAACCACAAAACACTTTTGTATTTATGAAAGGACCTCTGAAAGATTTTTCAGATACACAAGACTCTTCTGTTTTTTCAGCCTGTTTCTACATGTTAAAGTGTTTGGACATCAAGAGAAATATTTCATTATGTCCCTTTTCAAGGATCATAAATTGCACAGCCTGTCTGCCAAGTGTAAGATGCAAGTACTTTGAATTTACTGTCCATTTTCTGGCTCTGGCACCCATCTGTCATGTGGGCATGGGTATGTCCCTATACTTTGTGCCTCTCCTTGACTCCTGTACAACCCATTTGAAGAGTAAGCTTTGCAAGGCAGTGTTTCCTACTTACAATATGTTGACTCCAGATCTCCCATGTTAGCTGGAGGTTAATGGACATAACATATAAATAACACATCACAATAATGTACTTAAATGTTATTTCATCCCACTCCAAACAATCTTTTAGCTTGGCATCCAGATATTAATTTTTCACTGGTGATAAAAAATAATTTTGAGTTATATACCTATATAAGCATTTACCTCTATCATCATTGAAGGTTACTTTCTTGGCCTAGGTTTCCATTCGTTCTTGCCTACCATGCTGACATTTTATGTTCTGGAAGATGCCTTCCTCTGTTCCCCTGCCTTTCTCACAGTCACAGCTTGATGCTACTGCAGGCTTCTTGGTTGTCAGTCAAATCATACCACCACAGATGTTCTGGGGTTTTTTTTCTGTGGTTGATGTGGATAACAAATACTTGTTCACCTCCTGACCTTGATGCTTCTTCTATTATGTTGAGAAGATAATGGGATGATGTCCAGTCTCTGCTAAGATACAAATTATAACTGGTAACATAACCATAGGTAATGTCTTAAATAATAATCCAGTAGGAACGAAACCTTTGATTACCAGAACAGAAGACATGAATTAGGCTCTATATTGAATAAAGAAGGAGGAAGAAGTGCAGAGCACTGTGTTAGTGATCAGCATATGATGATCTTCATTGTTAGGTAAAAGACTGGTACATTTTGAACTGGTCAGTTGAAGAAACTCCAGTTTCAGCAGCAGATCTGTAGGAAGTAACATCAGCATGGTAGTGACGAGGTTTAGTTCTTGGCTTGTCCAGAATGTTCCATTAATTGAAGACAGAAATGTATGAGTTTTACTATGAAAGGTAAATGGGCATCCGAAACCAAAGAGTCGTCCAAAAACCTGAGTCAGACTTATTTTAACAATCTTAAGATTTACGTTTTTGGAATAAGCATATTCTTAAACATGCTTTCCTCCTCCCAGAGGCGACTGCTGTGTTTTGTCTGGATTCATCCTA
>NW_008678380.1:4377-9010 GCF_000695815.1 Acanthisitta chloris | reverse complement strand
GAGGCTGGATAGGCAGCACTGTTCTCCATGGGATGCATAGGAGATGGGAACTGGAGGCTACTATGTGCTTCAGGCTTTCTCACATGGTTTATATCACAGCACCCCCACACCCCAGACTGGATGTGAGACTTCAAATGGTAATATGCATCTGAAAGCAGAAAAGTTTGGCAATACCTGAGATAGGGAAGGGATAGTAATATGTCAGAAGCAGTTTTGTGGTAGTGGTCAGTATAACAGAGCTGAGCAACAGGACACGTCCATCTACTCCACCACTTTTCAGTGGCATAGGTAACTGCATGCTCATCCTGTTCTGTGCTTTGAGATAGAACAGGTCTTGCTGCTGCCACTGCATGAAGGGGCAGATGAGATGATTGGAGCTATGCTTGCAGGAATCTACTAAAACAGTTCTGGCCTCTTCAGCTTCACACTCACTGGCCAGATGAATTTACCTCAAAGCATATGTGGGACTGAAAGCATATCTACAGGTGAAAGCATCTTCAGAAAAGATTTATACATATAGTCTCAGAGGAAGAATCTGAGCCATCTCAGGGCATTTCTCTTTTGTTCTATTGGGATTTTTTTGAGGAGTAGTAATTGTAATGAACACTACCAGATGGGGATTTTCACTCTCCCTTCTTTGATGCAGGACCAGCAATGAAAAAGTGGCAATTGCCCTTTCTCTGGATCAATACTAACATCTCCCCCCAGCATTTGCAGTTTATTACAATTTGTATATTCTTTTCACTGTTCCATCAATTTGAGGCGATGTCTGGAAATGAATAACATTTTCCTGCTTTGCATTACCACTGCATCCTCAGCTTTAAGAGGATTCTCTCCCTTTCATGTTCAGATCTGGTATTACATTTTCTGCTTTATTCATCCTTAAAAGACCAGAAGCCTTTTCCCTCTGCTTTTTAATTTGCTTAGAAAAAGCACATTAATTAAACAGTTACATTTGGTTGGTTGAAGGTTATGCATGTTATTTATTTAGCTGGAGGTTTGTCTGGCTGTCAGAATAACTCACTGGAGAGATCAGAATTTGATAACAATACTGGTCAACCAATGTGACCTTCAACAGGACCACCTGCAGTGGACCTTATGAGCCAGCCTGTAGCACTTATCCCTGCCTTTTCTGGCATGATTTCATATGCTACTGCACCTCAGGCACACAGTATGTAAATTCTGTCAAGCCTTCAAGAGACCAGCAGTGTGATTCAGAGAGTGCTGATAAACATACAAGATATGATTCAGGGATGCCCATGTTAACTCTTCTTCTAAGGTTTCCAGGACTGTAAACAAGGGAGGACTGGAACAACCAGACAATCAATTCATGGAACACTGAAAAGGTCAAGATAATGTAATATGCTGCATTGCACTGAATATATGGGATATTAAAATTCAGATGGTTCATTCCTAGGAAAATAATTGCAGTCTTGAAAATACAGAAGCACAGACTATCCCCTTGGTGTCAATTACACAAACAAGTGGATCTACTCCAAGTACACCCTGAGACATACATACTTCTATGATCCTCTTCAGAGTCTGTATCAAGGCTTAGTAGTTCTGCTCAAGCAAAATAACCTGGTAACAGTTGGGGATGGAAATCCTCTTTCCTTCCTTCTTTCTCATAAATGAAATGATGAGGAAATGTTAATGGTCAGATCAATCTCTCCTAACCTTTTAACTTCAGCAGTTGATGTGACAAAGTCAGGAGCCTTCGTTAGGACCTTTTTATATCTTATTTTCTTTTTCTCCTTTCGGATCCTTAATTTGCACTTTACATTTCAATTGTTTTACTGGAGTGAGGAATTCTGCCACTATTAGCTTTATTTTGACTAGTTATTTTGCATACAGAGCCCCAGAAATTTAGCTAGGAGCCATTCAGATATAAGAGAAAGACTAGGTTTCTGTTCTGTATGATCCTGTATCCATTACAGACTTTTAAGAAAAAAACTTTTTTTACAGAATGCAATTTCTAAACCTCTGGTCATTGCTGTATCTCTAAATGACTCCAAGTGATGTGCCTAATTTTTTAAATCTGTGCTTAAGTCTGGACCTACAGCTACAGCTGAGGCTGCAGCAGGAACATGTGGAGCAGAAAGGCTATTATACATATCTTAAAGAAAATACTCTTCTCTGTTCATTCCCCTCAGTGCTTGCTCATACTAAGCACTAAAGACCAGAATCCTCTATATGCAGCAGAACTTGACTGCTTAGAGGGGAAATAAATTAGCTAGCTATACTAGACAGAGTATTGAGGCATAACTTCAGGAGAAATGAGGAAGATTATGTCTACCATTGTCTTCAGTTACAGAAAGAAGTAAGTCCTGTCCCAAACTAAAGCAGGGACTGCAGTCCTCTTGCATTGTAACTATGAGTAAACACAGTTGAAAGTGGTGGGTAACATGTAAAGAAGGCTTTGATTCCGTGATAATAAGAGAAAGTTGATATAGAAAGAGCTTAAAATAATGCAGGGTCACACTGCTAACACATTGCCCACTTTTCAAATTTAATGCAGAAGCTATCTTAATGATTGAAGATATGGCCATCTGTACCAAAGGGGATTTCCTCCAGATTTAGCCTGCTAGAACTCACTTTTGGAAAGCACTTTGTTCTTTACCAGTACCAAGGACTTCATTAGCTGCCATGTGAGTAATTCTTAGCATCTCTTTCTGCTACCACTACTTTAATTCCCATCTCATTGTTTGGGTACAGAAATCTCACACCAAACACCCAAGGTGTGGATCAAAATCCACATCTTCTTGTTTACTCATGTGTCATGAATACATTTATGTTTATTTAATGTGAATTATCACCATGGACTGCAGGTATCTTTGCCTCCATCCAAAACTGGGCTTTTGAAATAGGGTAAAGCACTTTTTATAGCTTGAATGAGTGCCAAAACCACCACAAGAGAATGCTTGGGAATTATAGGGTACTCCATAATACTCCTCTATTTGCAGCCACATTTCAAGAGATTTTAAAATATGTGAAAAGATGATCCTAAAGATAGGAGCGATAGACCTGCAAGGTACTCAGAAACTTTTGTCAGAATATTAGATTTAAATATACAGAAGATCAGAAAAGATCCAAGTAATTTGAGAACCAAAGAACTGAAGGATTAATAAAGGAGAAAAAAACAAGTCTCCCCAGGATGTTTTCTGATATCTATGGCAAAATAGTGAATTTGACAGACTCATATTTATGTCTGCCAGGCAGATCCAGTTGTAGGAGAAAAATCTGTTTGCCCGTGCAAACTCTGTTTTCAGTAAAAAGCTACAGAAATTAATTTCTAATGTATATAACCTCTTCTGTAAACATTAGAAAATCACTCTTCAGGGTACTTTGGCTATGTGTATCAGGAAACACATTTTATAATGCTTTCTTATTGCTACATATTTGATATAACTCTTTTCAAGTGCTATTTAAACTTAAATAATTTGGCTTTTTTTTCTGTTTTATGTTTAGAAGTCTGGGGGCTGGGGTTTTTTTGGCATTTGGAATCAAGTCAACTGGAGTGCATTTTCTGTGCCACCTGAGGTTGAAAGTAACAGCATGGAGTCAGAGAGGGTCATTCAACAGGCAATTTGTATCCCCAGTTGGGTATCCATTCTGTTGAAGGCAGCTGGAATAAAACACACAAGGTCTGGAGCTAACAGAAACAGCAGAAATTATGAAGGTGAATTTTTAAGAAATGTTTAAAGTATAAAAAGAATTAAGCATGCTGTTGAGGAAGCCATGACTTTGGTTCAGGGGATTGGAGGGCTTATCCCTTTTTCAGAATCAGATGGCAAATGCTAATATAAGAGGAAATGGACATTTAATCACTTTTTCCTGTGAAAAGGCTTTAGATACTTCCAATATTACCCATTTCTGACCATATAGATTGTTTTGCAGCCACAGTATGATAAAACCCAAAATTGTTGAAAAATTCAGCTATATGTGAAAATGAGACTCAGAAAAGAAAAAGACACAGCTTTACCAGTATTAAAGTTGTGCTGTCTTCTTTGAGTAACTCCATTTTTAGAGCAGGTGTTGGAGTGGGATCCGGACCTGGAGTAATGATGAGTCTCAATATGAGTATGGTCGTTCTCCTTTATTCTTAGTACTTACAAGATATATATAGATATTCACACAGAGTACGCGAACGCAGCGGATACATGATTGGTTTATTGCCCCTGTCCCAGTGTCCAGGTTAAACTTATGATTGGAGCAAGCAGGTGTCTGTCCACATTCCAGGATGTTTTCAGGAATACCAGGGAGCTTGTTGACACTGGACTCAGAGCCGGTCAGAGCCAGCTCTGCCAGGCAGAGCTCGCTCCTTATCAGCAGTTCAAGGCTAAGTCACAGCTGCTGTAGGCCTTACACCACACTACAAGCTGGGTTGTCAGCTTCAAGGAAATCATGTCCCTTTTCGCAGAGCCATTCCTCCACAAGCAGGTATTTTAAAATAAGTAGTAAATTAATCATGGATATGTTCCTCACCATTCTACAGAAACTTCTCCACTTTGAATCATTTTGGAAGTCCCAGCTGCTCAGTTGAGTGCTTTCTCCATTAACTGCTAAGAGTGAGAGGGTGCTGAAGACGCCAACCTCACTGAGAAAACCCCCTTCCAAATTTGCTCAAGCTATT
>NW_008678380.1:3887-4306 GCF_000695815.1 Acanthisitta chloris | reverse complement strand
GAATGCCTCACATTTTAGCAGCTGTTTTCTGAGGACTCAGTCATCACTGTGCAGTCCTGTGCACCTCACACCTTTGCTGGCTGGCAGCTGGGTCGTGCCCTCCCCAATAGGGAAGATGGTGTGATGATCCCAGCTATGCAGAGTTCCACCTGCTCCAAGGTGGTATCAGTGTTGGAAATTAAGGAGAGAACCTTCCTCTCCTGTGTTCTCAGTAACTCCCTACATGCTATTTTGTGATGAGATTTTACTGCCAATACTACTAAGGGACATAGAAATGCAAAACTTTTGCCTACAGAGCATGACAAAGACAATAGGAGACCATATGGTCCTTCCTTCCTTCCTTCCTTCCTTCCTTCCTTCCTTCCTTCCTTCCTTCCTTCCTTCCTTCCTTCCTTCCTTCCTTCCTTCCTTCCTTCCTT
>NW_008678380.1:0-3792 GCF_000695815.1 Acanthisitta chloris | reverse complement strand
CCTCCCTTTTTTTTTTTCTTTTTTTTTCTTGGTGAGTTTGCTCAGGGTGTTACCTCTCCTACACATGTCGTGCTCTGGTTTTGTAATGCATATGGAGTTTCACCCAGGCTTTCTCTTCCCGCTATACACACTATCCCATGGGGTTGTGACCTAGAGCTTAGAGTGGTGGCTTTGGAGTGCAGTGGCACTCTGCACCACCAGCACCTGCTGTCCAACCAACTCTGCATCATCCACTGGTGCTGTCCTTCTCCTGCTGAGGCAGGGAGGGACCAGGACATCAGGAGCATGGCCTCATACTGGGCTCAGCCGGGTGACAAACTGGAAAATGCAAGGGAACCTTTCAACGAGATGCTGTGACAGCATGAGGGAAGGTAGGCAGGTAGGGAAGAGTCTTACAAATAGCCACAGCAGGTATCTGGGGGAATGCAAAATTAAAGTGCAAAGGCACCAATGGACTTCTGGCATTTGTAGATCTGGAAGGAGTTGTGTAAATGTCAATTACTCATCCCACCCAAGTGTCTGAGTATCTTTGCAGAATGAAGCCACAGAGCTCCTCTAAAAGTTCACCTGTGATATGTGAAACGCCTGAGCTTTACTGGGTTATTCACATCTAAAATCTTTGCCAGATATTAAAAGTTCAGTTGCAAGTAGATGACGTATATGCCAGATTACAGTGCTTCCCATGCTGCATTTAAAAGGTTTCTGCATTTTATTTCATAACAGAAAATGCAGAGAATATGCAGCATGGCTGAGCTAACATTTTGAGAGAAACATTAGTGGTTTGAGTTTTCAAACTTTTTAATATTGCTGTAACAATAACCTTTTGCTTTTAATACAGCATCATTTGGGAATGGAGAAGCACACTCTTGCTATCACTTGACTCCAAAGTAATATAAACAGGTTTTTGTCTGAGATGGGGATCCAGCACACAAAAGGTGCCAATGTATTTGACTAGCAAAGTATAAATCTTTATGGCTGGTAGAAGGCTCCTTGAGTCTTTGTGGTGATGTCACATGTCATATGGTGATGTAATTTCAAAAGGACCAGAAGTCCACAGAAATCATATATTAGTTTGCCTTTGTAAGCTTGTCATCATTTGATCATTCCACTTACATAAACCTATGCTAGCTAAGATAATTGATCACATTTAAATACACAAGCCAAGACAATTTCAAATTACTGTATCACTGCACTTATCTTAAATAACTGAAATAAATTTACATTTCATCTTATGTCAATGACATCAACATACTTCTTTATATCTCATGTAGACGAAAACTACAATTTAATTAATGTGTTGAAGTTTCATGTATTAAAGGTATAACTATGCCTTTTATTTTAAAGCTGAGAATCACCTTTTTCTTCTTCACTATGCTTCGTTAGTCATATGCCTTGCAATAAAGGGGAAAATAGACATTTGCATTTTCTCTGCAAAACTATGGAAGTCATTGCAGAGAATTCTTGCTAATAAGTAAACTTTATCTGCTCTGGAATATCACTTCCTAGAGGACTAGGTTACTCTTCTGCTGTCAGACAAACTCCTAAAACAGGATGAGGCATAGGACGAAGCAGTTGAGCCTAAGAAACAGTAAAATATGCTATCCACTTGCAAAACCGGTTTAGTTTTTTTAAACAGCAATCACAGAGTAGTCATTGGAAAAAAAAAGAGGTTGGAACCCTGTGCATGCTGCCATCTGTTTTGGTACAGGGGTCTGCACGTTGCACTGATAGAACGGCTGAGCAGATGTGGCTGTACCACCGGGTCTGATCTTTGCACGGGTGAAACGAACATACTCCACACCACGGTGAAAAATGTTATGCTAACAAAGCCATAGTTCTGTCAATATGAACCACATTACATTAGAGGCCTCTGCTAGCACATCTCTGCTGGGTAAAAATTAGACCTCTAACCCAATTTACCTTTCAAGGGAGAAGTCTTGCAGCATAGAGACTGCCAGGATAACTCACTGCTCTATGCATGGAAGATTCACTGAAAGAGATAACTTTCAGGTTACCCACTCCAGGGACTGTAATTCCTGAAAGATGTCTGTCACCTGGGATCTTCACTCATGTAACTATCACTTTGTAATTCTAATTTCAAGATATCCAGTCTCTCTTTCTTCCCATAGCTTTAACAAAAAGCAGCCTCAGATGTCCCATTATGTTTTAGTGTGCTTTGTAAACTATGGTCAAAATCCACCCTGTTTTAGTTTGGTAGGAATATTTCAAGTTATGGTGGTATTTTAGTAGAAGTAATTGAAGTTATGGTGGTATTTGAAAAACTGGATTCCTGGATGATATGGCTGTCAATTTCTGCCTTATGGTCAGCCTTTTAAACAGTTTTTCTTATTTCTTAACACTAAGCTGTTACTAGCCTGCTAGCTGCTATATTTTTTGCCCCTCTCGCTTTCTTAAATAGAAATGGCTAGCTGAAATGCCAGGAATTATTTGGAATGGGGAAATACAGCAAAATTCAGTAGGAGAGGTTTTTTGTTTCTTGGTTGTTTGGTATTGTTTTCCTCCTGCATGCAGACATGCCTACACTAATTCCTTCACTTCATGAAGTGAGGTACAGTTTCAGCTGCAACTGTGTTGACCAGCACTGATGAATATTTGGGCAAAATCTAGAGCTGTGAGGACTGACTGGCTGATACACTGGAAGATGAAAGGTTTTTGAAGACCCACAAGTGTCATGGGAACCACTAACTGCGAGCCATCTTCCCTAAACCTACCACTGGCAGAGTGTTCTTCCTCCTCTGACTCTTACAGGAAAAACGGGATAAAAAATTCACGTTTCCCTCCAGAAGGGGAGGTATCCAGAAGATTTTGGACTTGGATGTTACTTACAGGTCTTTTTCTTCTCTCTCTTCCACTCTTGCCTTCCTTTCTCCTGCAATAGCATAGGACTCCTTTTTTCATAGGTGTTTAAGGCAATCACCTGGAGGCTTTTCCCCCACATTTCCCCTTTCTTGGAAACTGGAGCACATAGAGTGTTAGACTGCAACAACACAGCAAAGATGGGGTACCCCTGTGCTCTGCAGGCAGATATTTTTCAGACCTGGAATAACTTACAAGCCTCATCCCCTATCAGCAGAAACTTGTGGAATATGTTCTGTATGGATGAAAACCATCTTTGGGTGGTAGATGCTCAGTCAGCTGCAGGACCTGATACTGATCACACAGGACTAGGACAGAGCAGACCAGTATGTGAGCGTTCATGGTGGGGACAGAGAGTAGGGCAGAGCGAGATGGTCGCAAGGGTTGCTAAGCTCTATCCACCACTCACACCAAAGTCTGCAGGCGCCTGTGAGCAGCAGCTGTTGGCTCTGGCTGCAGTCGGGCTTCCAATGGGTCCAGCCTCCAGGCTTGCTGGCGTGTCCTGCAGGCCAAGCTTACTACTCGGGACTGGCAGGTTTAGCAAGCACTTCCGATTAGGAATAAGACACACAGGGAGGATCATCTGTTTCAGAACAGTTTGTTGTCTTTTTTGAGTCTTGTAATCGCAATTTAAAAATTGTCATTGCCAGGCTGGGATGGTTAGGAAGTTTTCATCTCCCGCTCATGCATTTTACACCCTTTTTCCCCTTTTGTCTGCCCTCACTGCTTACATTACAAGCTCTCAGAGGCCAGGGCTGCCTCTTATTATCCGTGTCTGCGTACAGCGCTCATCGCAACTGAGCCCTGTTGAGGCCTTTGGATCCTGCTGTTACGCCTCTAATAATTTATAACGCCCGGGGCTACGCACAGGAAACCCTTCGCTCGCCCTCCCGCCCCCCGTGGGTGCCGTGTCCC
>NW_008678379.1:0-1029 GCF_000695815.1 Acanthisitta chloris | reverse complement strand
GCGTTGCGCGGCGCCCCCTGGCGGGCGACCGGCGCCAGGCGGAGCTCGCCCAAAGTTGGTGCTCAGCAAACCGTGGCGTATAAAATTAACGACAGCCAATAAAATTAGCTTACATGTTTCAACCGTAAAAGTCCAAAACAAAATAAAGCTAGTTTTAGTGAAGCTAAGAAGCTCTGGTTTGGCCCCCGTTCTCTCTGGCTTGAACTGGGGTCCTTTTATCTAAAGCCCAGTGCACAAACATATAGCTTAATGTGACTAGTGTTCTTCCTTTTATTTCTTTCTCTATGGCAACCAATATGTTCTGCTCAGAAATGTTCCCCCATCAAGGAAACAAATGATCTTGAGGGAGCAGCTCTATACGGCATCTGTTCCGATGGAGCACACAGAGTTAACCCCAGTCAAAAGAGACGCTGGGCACGTCAACAAGAAGTGGAAAATGAGCGATTCTTCTCCCCCCCCCAAATTGAAACCTATACCTCCCTAGTTTTACAAGCCATTTTATTGATTTGACTATCGACCGTTCCCAAAGAAGTAACTAATTCTAGGAAATTACAATGATCACTAGCTATTCTATGTCCAAAAGAGCAACAACAGAGGGGAGAAGGGAAAAAAAAAAATATGTAAATAACACGGTAAAATTAAAATAAATGAAAGTCACATAATGGGATATTTAAGCCTCGATAAAGTTCGCAGGAGCGGTATCTGGCCTACTAATTTAATCCTACATTATTTATCACATTATTTATCACACTGACCCAAACGCTATAAAAGAGTTTCAGATCATTAGACTACCCCTCTCAATTGGACGGGACTCGAGGAAAGCGGAGAGACAGGCAAGACTGTCAGGAGAGAGAAACAAAGTGAAATCTGGTCTGTAATCCTCCAGCCCCAATCTCCTTGGAGAATAAAATGAAGGGATGTCCTGGTTAGTTTTGATTGATTATACTCTTTCTGATGGACTTTCACTACAGAGCTCTAGATGTTGTGCTTAACCGTCTGTTCCCTAGTTACAATATTAACCCTCTGCGT
>NW_008678378.1:7521-10532 GCF_000695815.1 Acanthisitta chloris | reverse complement strand
TATATGCATATCCATGGCCATGCACACAGATCAATACAGACAGAGAGCACAAACAATCCCATCCATTTTAAAACAGCCATTTAAATACACAACAGCCCCAGAAACATCAACAGCACTGATGGATCAATCCTGTTCCTACTCTCCAGCTGACCAGGACTGAAGTTGCTGCAGGGATACTCATGCACACAACATGGGTTTCTCCAATAATTAGTCTTGGATGGACTATGCAGTAGGTGACACTCAAATTTCATATCATCCTAGCTGCTGCCACCTGGAGATTTGAGCCCTGATGCTTCAAAAAAGACATGGAATACACTGAGTTGGAAAGGACCCACGAGGATCATTGAGTCCAACTCTTGGCTTTGCACAGAACAGTTCCAAGAATCACACCATGTGCATGAGAGCATTGTCCAAGCTCTCCTTGAGCTCTGTCAGGCTTGGGGCTGTGACCACTGCCCTGTGGAGCTGTTCCAGTGCCCAAACACTCTCTGGGTGAAGAACCTTTTCCTAATATTCAACCTAAACCTCCTCTGGCACAGCTCCACCCATTCCCTCAGGTTCTGTCACTGACAACCAGAGAGGAAAGATCAGTTCTGCCTCTTCACACCTGAGGAAGCTGCAGAGCACCATGAGGTCTCCCCTCAGTCTTCTCTGCTCCAGGCTGAACAAACCAAGTGACCTCATGGATTCAGAGAGTGTATCCGAGTGAAAAGGTCAGGGTGGAAGTTGGCCAGACCAGTCCATACTTCCCAGTAGCCTGTTTGCACTAGAGCAGTCCCTTTTGATCCCACTCTCCTCTCACTCCCCTTCCTTTCTTCAATTCATACTGATCCCTCACTTCTCCTGGGTTTGGCCCTTAAAATCACAGAATTATTAAGGTTGGAAATCCAAGATCACCCCTCAGTCTTCTCTGCTCCAGGCTGAACAAACCAAGTGACCTCATGGATTCAGAGAGTGTATCCGAGTGAAAAGGTCAGGGTGGAAGTTGGCCAGACCAGTCCATACTTCCCAGTAGCCTGTTTGCACTAGAGCAGTCCCTTTTGATCCCACTCTCCTCTCACTCCCCTTCCTTTCTTCAATTCATACTGATCCCTCACTTCTCCTGGGTTTGGCCCTTAAAATCACAGAATTATTAAGGTTGGAAAAGACCTCCAAGATCATCAAGTCCAACCTTCAACCCAATACCACTGTATCCACTAAATCATATTATGAGGAGTAAAGTCTACTCATTGTTTGAACACTTCCAGGGGTGATGACTTCACCACTTCCCTGGGCAGCCTGTTCCAGTGCTTAACCACTCTTTCATGGAAGAAATCTTTCCTAATATCCAACCTGAACCTCTCCAGCTCAACTTGAGGCCATTTCCCCTTGTCCTATCACTAGTTGCCAGGGAGAGGAGGTCAAACCCTTCTCCTAAACAACCCTGAGTAAGCCCCATTTAATCCCATTTAAACCATCTCAGAAAGAGTTTACAAAGTTCCCAATTCTCTTCTCCTGCATCCCATAGTAAGTGCTATTGCCTTTATGCCCTTTTAGTCTACAAGTTAGTGGCTTTCCCATCTGGGATGATGGTCTAGTGGTTCTCCTTAGGGGAAACCAGTTCAGAATGCTCCTTTTGAGCTGGTTTTTCTGGGGGTTCCTGTGGCTATTTCCATCCCTCTGACATTGCTTAGCATTCATGATGTGTTTATGGAGGTGAATCCTCACTTGCACAACCCAACATGGTCATCATCAGTGGAGCATCGTCCATGGCCCATGGAAGAAGGTTGATATCTCTTTAGAACAGTCTAATATCCAGGTCTTTGCATATTGAAATATTCCTTGACCTCATACATCTATGCAGTGCCACTTCCCTCCTTGTAAGATTCCCTTGGCATGAATAGGTTAAGAGCAAATGGCAACAAGAGCAGCAGCAACAGTGATGGCAGGGAATAAACTTTAAATTCTCAGGGAAGTTTATTCCCTGGATGCCATGAAGCTGCAGGAAGCTGATAACTCCAGGTGTAATGAGGGGTGGAGATGAAGAATTCTGAGAACTCGTTTACCACACCAACTTTAGGACCTCTTTTATATGTCTTAGAGGCAACTTTACCCTTGGAAAAGAGACAATGAAGTTCACTGAGTTACTGCAACTCATGCCACAATAACTGGAGAAATCTCACAGAGATTTGAAGGTCAGTGTCATGGAAAATGAGGGAAAAGGTTAGGGTTATGGGAGCAGCAAGAGCTGGAGCCAAAGAGGAAAGAACAATAATAGCATTGTGCAAAAAATCAGCTCATGTCCTCTGCTCCACTGGAGAGCCAATGCCCTCAGGTCATTTTTCACCTCTGGTGAGTAATCTGCTTCACTCCAAGGCTATGGTCTAAGTGGCTGTAACTAACCAAGCTTCCTGCAGTTAGTAAACTTTACTTAGGAGTCATCCAGGGCCAAGTGCACAGGAGCTGGAAAATGTAATTATTAGAGAGCTTTTTATTCAGGAGACTATGCAAAGTGAAAAGTGCTTTGCTGGGGAAAAGGGAAAGAAAGAACTTAAAGGTCATTTACCAACCTGTCTGATAACAGAGAAATGTCCTCACTTCACAGAGTGTGTGGCTGGACAAAATTTCCTGATTACATTTAATGCCACCAGCTCTGAGATGCCACAATCTCCCATACTTAGATGTCTCTAGTTCTACTTTTTTCTACAAGAAATCACACTGAGGTGATGCATATCTTCATGGGAAAAACAAATGCAGCAGCTGAAGGGAAATGTTCACATAATAAAACTGTAGCAGTTGGTCTGTAGAGAATTTCCATAGCCAAAAATTACACTGAAAAGTTTATTATTACCTAAAGATGTAGATGTCAAAATTAAAAGAGTAACAAGGATAACTGGGATTCAGCTGATCTAGTTGGAGCTGTCTGAAGAAAAGGCTTCCAGGTAAATTCCAGTTGATTCCAGTCAGAGAATCATAGAATGAACTGGGTTGGAAAAGACCTCCAAGACCATCAAGTTCAAACCTACAGTGGT
>NW_008678378.1:632-7475 GCF_000695815.1 Acanthisitta chloris | reverse complement strand
CCTCCAGGGATGGGGAATCTACCACCTCCCTGGGCAGCACATTCCAATGTCTGATCACTCTCTCTGTAAAAAATCTCTTCCTAATATCCAACCTAACTCTCCCCTGGCAGAGCTTGAGTCTGTGCCCTCTTGTCCTGCTGCTGGTTGCCTGGGAGAAGAGACCAACCCCCACCTGACTCCAACCTCCTGTCAGGGAGTTGCAGAGGGTGATGAGGTCTCCCCTGAGCCTCCTCTTCTCCAGGCTCAACACCCCCAGCTCCCTCAGCCTCTCCTCATGGCACTTGTGCTCCAGTCCCTTCACCAGCCTCATTGCTCTTCTCTGGACCTGCTCCAGCCCCTCAATGTCCCTCCTGAGCTGAGGGGCCCAGAGCTGAGCACAGTATTCAAGCTAGGAAAGGCTAGATATGATTAGATATATTGACATTATGCCCTCACAAATCCATCTGGAGCCTTTGAGATACGTTAGGGAATCTCACACAGCTTCTGGCTGTGGGTCAAGAAGGGCCCAAGCTCCTGTGAGGTTTGTGTCCTCCCAGTCATCCCCATGGGGAAGGGCCCAAGCTCCTGTGAGGTTTGTATCCTACCAGTCATCCCCATGGATACCCTTCAACATCACATAATCCCAAAGAGTGGGACAGAGTCAAGCCCAGAGTTCACACCGCAGAGGTGTGTCCATCTCACCAACTCCTACTGGGAGTTCCTACCTTTCCATAGGAATTTGGGCTCTGACTGTAGGAGTTGGATGCTGTTGGTCATAACATTTGATCCTACAATAGATGTTGTGCAGTTGGTTGGGTGGAGCACTACATCAATCTCATCACCTCTACTATCCCCTCATTATGGTAATTATCTCCCTTTCTCTCTTCCCACTTACATCCAAGACCTAAGTGTATCCTTTCAGATATCCTGATCCTTCCAAACCAATCTCCATCAGCTGCTCTGGAAGGATGTGAGTAACTCTTAGTTTTCCATGTGGATATCTCCAACATCTCACAGCATCTGCAATGCCACAGAACACCTTGTGTGAGCAGCTGAGTGGAGTTCTCAGTGAATGTTCATTGCCCACAAAAGATGTTCAATGTTTGCATCATGTTGAAGAAATAATTGTTGGGTTTGGCATTTCCCTCTGTGTGTTGGTGGAAATGTATTACTGAGGAAAAAGCGGCCTTGAAGTCAATATATGCATTTTAAAAGGTTCCCTGTGCCTATTTTTGTTGAGTTTTTCTCCAATTTATAATTAAATCACCAAACCCACCCCAAGTTGTCTTTTATTTTCAACAGAAATGCCAAAACCTCAACATTGAAATTAATTTCTGTCTTCAATCCATAACATTACTGGGAAAATAAAACACATTTCCTGTGTAAGTTTAAAGCTTGTTTGTTTACTTGTTTGTTTTCTCATTCCTGAGCTTTCTGTATACAAGTCTATCACTTCAGGGTCACTTGAAGATCATCTTCTCTCCTCTGTTTTCCTTTTTATCCCTCACTTCAGGGTCACTTGAAGATCATCTCTCCTCTGTTTTCCTTTTTATCCTTTCAAATAAATGATGGAAAGGCAGCATGGAAGGTGCTGTGGAAAAGGTTCTCACTAATATCATTAGCATGTGAAAAGAACTTGTCACCTAATAAGTGATGGCAGTTCTGCCCCTGTGACTGCAAATCTTTCCTCTCTGTGCCTTTTGCTTCTCCAGTATTCCTTGTCCAGGCTGTTCCCTGTCCTACACTGTATCTTCCCATTTCTGCCAAAGCAGATGATCTTTCACTTTCAGATCTCTATTGATTTGAATGTCAAAATGGCCAAAGATACATCTGAAATAAAGATGACTGAAAAGCAAGGAAAATTGATACATGGAAAATTGATACATGGAAAATCTCTAGTGCATTACACTTTGGATGTGTGTTGGGTTTGTTGATAGGAGTGGGGACAAACTGGCTGGAGGCAACAGGGAGCAAAGTTCTCCTTCACTCAGGTGAGCTGAAGTCTATTGATTTAGGCACTGCTGATCACCCCTGAGAAGAAATTAGTTTTGCAGACTATGTGATAGAATCATGGAATGGTTTGGGTTGGAAGGGACTTTCAAGACCATCTCTTTCCGACCCTTGCCATGGGTGGGGGCACCTTCCATCAGCCCACCCCAAGCTACCTTGCCATGGGTGGGGGCACCTTCCATCAGCCCAGATTGCCCCAAGCTCCATCCAGCTTGGCCTGGAACAATTCCAGGGATGGAGCAGCCACAGCTTCTCTGGGCAACCAGTGCCAGTGTCTCACCACCCCCACAGGGAAGAATTTCTTCCCAATATCTAATTCAAGTTTACCCTCTTTCAGTTTAAAACCTTTTCCCCTTGTCCTATTGCTTCTTAGAAATCCTTCTAGAGGATTTTTAAGCTTAGGGTGAATTAGCATGTTTAACAGATATTTTCCTAGCATGCAATTTGGAGTTGACACATGAGATTGGAGGATAATGGGCAAAATCCATCTGTGTTTTGTCACTAGGCAACTGGTGGCACAAGCAAATGTGCACTCTATTGGAAAGCAGGACAGATCCAAACTGGAAGGAAAAGGAGAAGCCTCTGTCAGGATTTCAGTTGATACTACAGATGATAGAAGAGGACCTGACTGAAATTTGGTGTCCAGAACCCCTTGCTCCTTTATTGTCTGCTCCAAGATAGAAAGACCATTGGGAACATGAGGGTCCCTATGGAGAGATGAGGATCCTTGTGGAAACAGGTGGTGCTGGAGCTTAGAAAAGAAGCTTCAGGGTAAAAAGGATTTGGTTAGAGTTTCCTATGGGTGACACAGCTACAACTCAGCATCAAAGGGACTGATATGACTTTAGAATTCATAGAATCATAGAATATGGTATGGGTTGGGAGAGACATCCAAGATCATCTAGTTTCAGTGCTTCATCACCCTTCACAGCCAAGATTCTTTCAGACCTTGCCCCCTTGTAACTTATCTCCACTCTTCTACTCCCTTGGCAAAAGTTTGCCTCCTAAAATAGCAGGTCCTGGGGTCATTGTGAAGATGCTGAGAGACAGGACTTGGTTGGGTGAATGTGTACGTACAGGTTGCATTTGTCTCTCAGATCTAATGATTCCATTAATTTTACAGAATTATCAAAAATTATCATACAAATGATATCCTGAACTTTAGTCTCCAAAGAGAAGTTTCTTCAGGTCTCTTGTCTTAAGCAGACATTGAAAAGGACACAGAAAGAGCCTCACAACTCTGCCCCCATGTCTAAGCTCTGCAAAAGGAAGTGCTCGCTTCTGAAATTAATCTCCCTCTCTCTGAAATGAAAAAAAATCCAATTAATTTTGGACATTGCACTTAGTGAGCAGCAAAAATAAATGTCTAGAGGTGTCATAGACCTTCTATGCTCTTCCCTCATGGGCATGAAAATGCTGCCTGGGAAAGGCATCAGTGGATTCCTCTAGCAAAGATACAGAATTTCGGTTTCAAGGCAAGAACTGAGCTACCTTTGGAGCTCAGACACTTCCAGGTATAGGGAGAAATTAGTTCTTTAAATTTCCTGATTGTGAGGCAAACTCTCCACTAGAGCAGCATAATCTTATTTTGAATGGGCTCAGTGAAAGGAAATCCCTATCCTCTGGATCATGTCCATCACTATTCACATCATCATCAGACACTGAGTACTGTTTCAGTACACATTCTGAAATCCATTATGTCTGGCCTAGACATCTCTAGGAAGAGAGTTCAAAGATGATGAAATTCATAGAATCATAGAACCATAGAAACACAGAATGGTTTGGGTTGGAAGGGACTTTCAAGACCACCTAGTTCCAGCCAACTGACATGGGCAAGGACACCTCCCACCAGCCCAGGGTCCTCCAAGCCCCATCCAACCTGGCCTGGAACACCTCCAGGGTTAGAGCAGCTTCTCTGGGCAACCTGTGCCAGAGCCTCACCACCCTCACAGGGAATTTCTTCCTAATATCTAATCTAATCCTACTCTCAAGTTGAAGTCTTTCCCCCTTGTCCTGTCACTACATGTCCTTGTGATACTTGGCTATGATCACAAAGAGGGAAATTGAGGCATAAATGCAACTGCCTTTTGCACATCATCTGAGAACCACCAGCTCTTCTCATCTACAAGTGAGAAACAACTTGAATTTCACCTTTTCTTCCTCTCCCAACCTTTGGAAATCCACTGAGCTGCTCTGGGGCAGGTGGTTGCCTCCTGCCATCAACTCTCAAAGCCAAAATACATTGAGCACCAAAGCAGTGTAACAAACACAGTGTGATATCTTTTCTCCAACCTCTGGGGTGTGCTAGGAAGATCTCCTTGCTGTGGTGTGCTGGTTTGAGTTGAAGTAGAGTTAACTTTCTTCACAGAGGCTAATATGGGGCTATGTTTGGGTTTTGTGCAGAACACAGAGTTGATAATGCAGAGATGTTTTTGTTATTGCTGAGCAGAACTCACACAGAGCCAAGGCCTTTGCTGCTTTCCATACTGCCATGCTGGCAAGGAGGTTGGGGGTGCATGGGAGATTGGGAGGAGACACAGCTGGGACAGGTGACCCAAACTGACCAAAGGGATATTCCATACCATAGGACATCATGCTCAGTATATAAGGTGGGAGGAAGAAGGAGGAAGGGGGCAACATCTGGAGTGATGGTGTTTTTATTCCCAAGGAACCATTACACATGATGGTCCCTGCTCTCCTGGAGATGCTGAACACCTCCTGTCTTTGGGAAGCAGTGAATTAATTCCTTGTTTTGCTTTGCTTGTGTGTGCAGCTTTTGCTTTCTTTATTAAACTGTCTTTATCTCAACCCATGAGTTTTTGTAGCTTTTACCCTTCTGATTCACTCCCCCATCCCATTGGTGAGGGAGTGAGTGAGAGGCTGTGTGGTTCTTGGTGCTGACTGGGGTTAAACCACAACATGTGGGAATCAAAGAGAAGGGACATGGCATGGCCTTCAGGTTTTTTCCCCTCCAGGCTCCAGTGTAGGGCACAGTCTATCCATGCCTGCTCCAAAGAATCCAGGGCTGTTCACCAGTGATCCCAGTGCTCTTTCCATGCTTCAACTACAATCTTTTTAGTGTTTGAACCAAGTTTAGCTAGAAAGGATCTTTTCTCCCAGCTCCAGCTACTGGGGATGTTACATCCTCCCTGGTTTAGAGCAAAGTGCCTTTGCTGGGGTCACCAGGAGTCAGGCTTAACAATCCTTTGGACAGCTCTAATGACAGGAGCAGTGATTCCCCTCCCTCTGCTCTCTTAATGTGACTCATCCTAGTTGTGATTTGATGTCTTTGATTATAAGCCTTGAAAGTCTAATAGTGACCTGTGATCACTGAAGTGGAAAATGGGGTTTTGGGGACTTTCCTGGCTTGAGTGTCATTGGAGAGATTCACATTGCACAGCATGTGCTGTCTCACCCACCTGTTTTCTTCAAAACAAGGCACACCACAGGCTGGGATGAGTCCTCCTTCATCTTCATCAGACATCAATCCCTGTAGCAGAACAGCCCTGAAGCCACCAGACCTTCCTTTACCCTCCCACAGTTTTCCAACCCATGCAAACCCAGTTTGTGCTTGGAGAGATTAGAGACTGCAGGTTGTTGTGGTTGTTGTGGTGTTTCTTCCAAACCTGACAGAAAAAAAGGGGATGCCTTTCTTGGGCTTGTAATGAGGATGCAATCACACCAAAGAGATGAGCTGAGCTTGGCTCAGGTCCTTGGTGAGCTGATGTTACTCATGCAAAGTGCTTGTAACACATTTGCTAGCACTGGAAAGCACAAGTCCTACAGCAATGGTCTATTACCAGGGACCTGAAACAAGAGATTAATTATTTAGAGCTACATTTTGAGAAATTGAGTCCTTTCCCCTCTGGGACCACCCTCCTCTCTCTCTCTGCAGTTGCCATCAATTCATTCCTGAGATTAATTCAGAGCATGTTTCTCCTTCCCTGACACTGCTTTAAGCAGAGGGAAGGTACATTGCTGGGAGCAGTGGAAATAAATTGGCCATACAGAGATGTGACTAAGAGATGAAATGGGCCTAGAAATGTCTAAAAATTGATATAAGCCCTGAAGATTTTTGATTATTTTGTCTGAATCTTTATTTTGCACTGGAAAATCAGAAATCACCAGGACACTTCCTGAAAAATGTTTATTACACCTTTGAACTAAAGTACTTTTTTTCCCCTACTGTGTTTATTCCTCTTCTCTTCTCTTCTCTTCTCTTCTCTTCTCTTCTCTTCTCTTCTCTTCTCTTCTCTTCTCTTCTCTTCTCTTCTCTTCTCTTCTCTTCTCTTCTCTTCTCTTCTCTTCTCTTCTCTTCTCTTCTCTTCTCTTCTCTTCTCTTCTCTTCTCTTCTCTTCTCTTCTCTTCTCTTCTCTTCTCTTCTCTTCTCTTCTCTTCTCTTCTCTTCTCTTCTCTTCTCTTCTCTTCTCTTCTCTTCTCTTCTCTTCTCTTCTCTTCTCTTCTCTTCTCTTCTCTTCTCTTCTCTTCTCTTCTCTTCTCTTCTCTTCTCTTCTCTTCTCTTCTCTTCTCTTCTCTTCTCTTCTCTTCTCTTCTCTTCTCTTCTCTTCTCTTCTCTTCTCTTCTCTTCTCTTCTCTTCTCTTCTCTTCTCTTCTCTTCTCTTCTCTTCTCTTCTCTTCTCTTCTCTTCCCCCCCTTCCGATCTTCTCCTCTCCTCTCTCTTTATCTTCCCTTCTCTTACTTTCCTTTCCTTTGGTAGGGGACAGAGTGATCTCTCTGAGGACTGTCCTGTGGTAACTGGTGACATTCTCTCATCCATGTGAGCAGTGTCTAGTGTCACAGATCATTTCTGTAAATCAGAGAACCACAGAATGATTTGGGCTAGAAGGGACCATC
>NW_008678378.1:0-593 GCF_000695815.1 Acanthisitta chloris | reverse complement strand
GACACCTTCCACCAGTCCAGGTTGCTCCAAGCCCCATCCAACCTGGCCTGGAACACTCTCAGGGATGGAGCAGCTCTTCTAGGCAACCTGTGCCAGTGTCTGACCACCCTCACAGGGAAGAATTTCTTCCTAATATCCAATCTAAACATACTCTCTGTCAGTTTGAAGCCATTCTCCCTTGTCCTATCTCTTCATGCCCTTGTAAAAAGTCCCTCTCAGGTTCCTGTCCTTGTAAAGACAAGCCACATTCTTGCCTGAGGGTACAGAGACCCCCAAAAGAGTCTGAGTTACTCCATGCTCAGTTTTGTTTAATCCAAAGCAAATAATCAGTTCAGGGATATCAGTGACTATGATGAGTGTGAATTATTTGCCAGCAGTTGGCAGAGATTCCTCCTCCTGAACAATTTAAGAAGCAGCACTTGCACTCCAAATCATTTATAATAGAGCACAGTAGTGAGGAGTTATAGATCTCTGTCTGCTTTGTAAATACCTTTACAAAATTGATTTGCCAAGAAGCCTTAGGATAGAACAGGATAGGATAGGGTAAGATAGTTTCATAGCTTCACAGCATGTTAAGGGGTTGGAAGGGACCT
>NW_008678377.1:0-1189 GCF_000695815.1 Acanthisitta chloris | reverse complement strand
GTCCCTGTATCCCTGTCCCATGTCCCTATATCCCTGTATCCCTGTGTCTCTGTGTCCCTGTCCCATCCGCACGGACACTGTCCCTGTCCCTGTCTCCCTGGATCCCTGTATCCCTGTGTCTCTGTGTCCCTGTCCCATCCGCACGGACACTGTCCCTGTCCCTGTCTCCCTGGATCCCTGTATCCCTGTGTCTCTGTGTCCCTGTCCCATCCGCACGGACACTGTCCCTGTCCCTGTCTCCCTGGATCCCTGTATCCCTGTGTCTCTGTGTCCCTGTCCCATCCGCACGGACACTGTCCCTGTCCCTGTCTCCCTGGATCCCTGTATCCCTGTGTCTCTGTGTCCCTGTCCCATCCCCACGGACACTGTCCCTGTATCCCAGCGCGGGCGCTTGGCTCCGTCCCCAACCACATTGGCCGAGGAACTGGAGCTGCTCCAGGAACGACTCCGTGCCTGGAACACACGGAGACCTCGCTGAGATCCTGGAGAGATCCCAGAGACACCCAACCCACCACAGCTCCTGGATCCCATCGAGATCCCGCCGGGATTTGGGGGCTCCAAGGTGCCTCTGGTGCTGGATGGACACTGTGTGTTCCTGGTTTTCCATAAAATCTGTGCTTTAATCAAATGAGGAATGAGGAGCTGATGGGAATGGGGATGGGATAGGGATGGGAGAGGGTGGAGATGGGGATGGGGATGGGATTAGGGATGGGAACGGGATGGGAATGGGATAGGGATGGATGGGGATGAGTTGGGATGGGAGAAGGGGACAGAGACAAAAGGGATGGAATGGGATGGGATGGAAATGGAATGGGCTGGGAATGGGAATGGGATAGGATGGGGATGAGTTGGGATGGGACATGGTGACAGATAAAAGGGACGGGATGGGAATGGAATGGGATGGGGTGGGATGGGATGGACTGGGATGGTATCGATTGGAATGGGGTATAGGATGGGATGGATTGGGATGGGATGGGATGGGACAGGATGGATGAGATGGGAGTGGAATGGGATGAGATGGGATGGATTGCAATGGGATGGATTGGGATGGGACAGACTGGAATGGGATGGACTGGGATGGGAGTGGACTGGGATGAGATGGGCTGGACTGGGATGGACTGGGATGGGATGGATTGAGATGGGATGGACTGGGATGGGATGCGATGTGATGGATTGGGATGGGATGGAT
>NW_008678376.1:1227-2197 GCF_000695815.1 Acanthisitta chloris | reverse complement strand
CCCAGCGCCTTCCTTGACATTCCCATGCCGAGGGACCCCCGTTGGGACGGAGCCCACCCAGGGAGGGGGTCGGGAGGTGACCCCGGGAGGTGAGACTCACGCAGCCCCGTGGACTCCATGCGCGACGCCGTGTTGACGGTGTCCCCGAAGAGACAGTACCGGGGCATGGTCAGCCCGACCACGCCCGCCACGCACGGCCCTGCGGGAGGAACGGAGGACGATGGACCGCGGCGCTCGAGCGTTGGGTTGTTGGCCAAAGGGGTTGGGGATAGTCATGGTGGGACTCGGGAGGTTCTAGAGATCTCTGAGGAGGTTCTAGAGATGTCTGAGGAAGTTCTAGAAGTGTTGGAGGGAACCCTGGAGACGCTTGAGGTAGTTCTGAAGACGTCGGAGGAGTTTCTAGAGCTCTTCGCGAAGGTTTCCGAGGGGCCTCGAAGACACCTGAGGGTTCTCTCAAGGTGTTGTGGGAGCTGATTGGAGGAGGTTTGGCCGTACCTGAGTGGAGGCCGATGCGGATCCGCACGGGCACCTCCGGCATGTGGCGCATCCTGAAGGTCCCGACGGAGCTGAGGATGTCCAGGGACATGTTGGCGATCTCCCCGGCGTGACGGTTGCCGTTGCGCTTGGGCAACCCCGAGGCCACCATGTAGGCGTCTCCGATGGTCTCCACCTGTCGGCACAGGTCGGGGACGTGGACACGCCGTCCACGGGGAGATGTCCAACCCCACCAGGAAGGTCATAGAAGGAGGAGGTGATGGTGATGGTCAAGGTTATCTCAAGGGGGTTGAGGAAAGATTCTTCACTTGGTGGGTGTCGATTGACCTCGACCATCGCCCTGGAGATACCACCAAAGACCACCGAGAAGCCAAGAACCTTCGTTGGGAGGCCAAAGTCCAGGTGGGACCGTGGCTTGGACCTCCATGGAGTCACCTTGACCATGACCATGGAGTCACCTTGACCATGACCATGG
>NW_008678376.1:0-479 GCF_000695815.1 Acanthisitta chloris | reverse complement strand
GAGTCACCTTGACCATGACCATAGAGTCACCTTGACCATGGCCATGGAGTCACCTTGACCATGACCATGGACTCACCTTGAGCAGGTCCATGGACTCACCTTGACCACGTCCATCTCCTTGTAGACCCTCCCCAGACCCCCAGACCCCCTCAAGGAGTGACCACCGGTGTCCTCCTCACCTTGTAGACGTCGTGAGAGCCGATGATGGCGTCGAAGAGGGTGTAGAGGTCGTTGAGAAGATCGACCACCTCGATGGGTTCACTCATGGCCGAGATGGTGGTGAAGCCAACGATGTCGCTGAAGTACAGCGTCACCTCCTCGAAGTACTCGGGCTCCACCGGTGTCCCCATCTTCAACGCCTCGGCCACCGAGCTGCCGTGGGGCAGAAGGTCAACAGAGACCACCCCACGGGGGGACACGACGGCCTGGGGGGTCTCAGCACCCGTGGGGAGGTCAAGGTGCTCATTGGGACCTTCTCC
>NW_008678375.1:9271-14085 GCF_000695815.1 Acanthisitta chloris | reverse complement strand
TTTTAGGTGTTTACTCAGGAGCCTGGGTGAGTTCAAGAAGACTCAAGGAGACAAAGTGAGCATGTCCTGACACAGACCCCCCTCTTTGGGACAGTCATGAACATGTATTGACAAGGAGTTCATAAAACAAAACCTAAACCTGTATGGTGCGTGTTGGTAGAGCAGAGACTCCCCGCGCACCCAGCGCTGTTCGCTTGCTGAAATTCACATAATAAATTGTAAATTTTGACTGCAATCCTGTTTGAGGACTCAGTCATTTATAACATTTTCACAGAATCAGAATGGCCTGTGTTGGAAGGGACCTTAAAGCTCATCCAGTTCTACTCCTGCCATGGTCAGTGACAACTTCCACTAGACCAGTGTGCTCCAAGCCCCATCCAACCTGGCCTTGAAGTTTTTGTACTTGGATTATCCTTGCTACATGAGTGACCGACCTGGCAAACAGAGTCAGCAGTCTGTGGCAATCTTGTTCAAAAAGTACATATATTTAATAATGATACCAAATACAGTTTTTTTCCTCTGGAATTTCCACTATGGTATTTCAGTAAGTCCCTTCTGTGGCCACTGCAGCTGGACTGTACATAGCTACTGACTACATGGTTATGTTTTAGCAGTGTAGTACTCATATTCTCTATAAATATAATAAAAGATTTAACATTTATTTTCATTCTGATTCTTACACATATTTACTGGGTTTTCACAAAAAAATACATGTCTCTTTCCTGCCTCCCCCAACCTTTTCTTGGGTTCCAAATAAACCTGAGTTTGTAATTTGAGTCAGCTTCTGCCATCTGTTCAGGTACACACACAAGGGGTGGGAATTCAGTGGTTCCTGCGCACCAGCTCTGCAGCACAAACAAATGAAATTATTTCAGGGCTGTTTCTCTCATCCTATTGGGATTTTTATGTATATTATTTTACAGGCCACTTAACTAGCCCGGAAGAGGGTGTTCTCACTACACTGAAGGGTACAAGATGGACACCCTATACCGAAGTGATGGGTGGCTTCAGTGCCAAGGGCCACCTGCAGGGATGTGAAGGGTGCACGGGGCATTCATGCTCTGCTGGTTTTCCCAGCAAGTGTTCAGGATACTGAATAGTCCAGTTATCTGTCTGTCAGTATTTGGATTAATGTCCATTTTTTTCTTGCAGATTTTGATGTAAGACCTGTGTTGTGCTGCAAATAAGAGATATGCACTCAGCTATGGGTTCTCCTGGAGACCTTCCCTGCTTCTGCTGACCCTCCTGCCCCAGGCCCTGAATATCTTGCTTGTGAAACTGGAAGGAAAACTTCTCAAACAGGGGTAACTCTCAGCATTTGCACAGATACCAAACCAATGGGGCAACAAAATTGTTTGCAAAAATATAGATGAAAGTAAGTCCTGGATTCCTATTGATAGTATAAAGGCAAAATCCCCATCCTTCAACAACTCCAGGAAGACAATGCCTCTGCTTCCCTGGCTTTGAAATGACATTAAATGGGTGGGCAGCAGTGGGGTGTGTGTGGGCCAGGGCTGCCCATGTGGGAGCCAGACTGGAACCAGCTCTGTTGAGACACTCTGCACACACAGACACGTACGCAAGGGCGGTACAGACCAGAGGAGAGAGCAGTCTTTGGCTAAACCTTCTCATTTATAGGAAATGGTTTGAAGACAAAAACTGAGCCAAAAAAATGTTGCCACCCTCTCACATGTATCATTTACTTAGAAAAACAAGACCAGTATGCAGAACATGGTGTCTTTTAAGAAAGACTGTTCATAACAATACCCAATTTTTGGTAACCACTGTATTACCAATCTTGCAGTAGAAAATGGCATTGGTACAGGTTCATGTGTCCTGTATTAGCCTTTTTAATTCACTGCAGTCTCTCAGAAAAGCTTTCAGGTGTGTCCAATGCTGCCATGCGGTAACAGGGGCTAACACAGGTGTTGTCTGGATTGTTTAAGCACAGCCTGTTGCAATCTGGATTCGTGATTGAAGCATCTGCTTGCAGATCCATCATATTAAAGGAACAGGCCTTTAGTGCGGTGAATTTCCACGTGATGAAACTTGTTTTTAAATAATCATATTTCTTGTGATGTAATTTTCTTTAGGAAAAAAATTATTCCACCATTAGCTACTTTATATAATAGTAAAATCTGCTTTGACTTCCAATATTCACACTTTTTTGAATGTATAGATCACTTGTGTCTTTTTTCAAGCTTCTACCAACTTCATCTTCTTGGCAGTGCTTGGTAGCAAGCTGACTTTGGACAGAGTATCTAGAGTTTTTGCCCTTGCCTACTCCTTGAACAATGCCTATAGCAGTACCATGTACTGTGGGGCACAGGCAGATGGAGCACAGACAGTCTTACCACAGATCCTGGACAGGACTGGCATTCATGGCATCACACAGATAACCTTGAGGAACCAAACGGTTAGTGCTTGCGGTCCTTCCAACCAACCCTACTGCAATACTAGATAAGAGCAGTGAAAATACATATTCATGTAGCTCTTTCAAGGCATGTTTTACTGTACAGTCAGATGCCAAATGCTAATATTTCTTAACAGCACAAGCAGAGCCCTCTTCTTTCAACTTCAGTATGTAGGACAATGCCTTCCTTACAAGCAGACCTCCAGTTTCCTACACTGGACCACTGTGGTATATTACACAGTGACAGTAACATGCCTGTGGCTTTCCCTTCTTGTTAAAAGCAGAAAAAGGTTATATCCCAGAGAACAGCAGTGCAAATCCCAGGATGCCAGGCTAACACTGGCCGTTGACAGCATCTGTTGCACTGAAGGAAATCTGCATGGGGCTCATCTGCTGTAGCTGAGGCATCCTGGCTTCCAGAGGCTTGTCACTCACCAGCTGCATCGTCTGGTTCCTCTTCCGCAGCATCTGTCCAATCCCCATCATGGGGAACCTGCCTCTGCTCTTAACACAGTTAGGGCTGCCCAAGGGATTGTTGGAAACCAGCTGAGTAGGGGACACTGCTTCTTCCTTTGCTGGATATGTTTTCTCTTCATATGTGAAAGAGACTTGGGTAGGGTGGATGGGGGATGTGCTCCCCGAAAGAGTGGGGACAGTGTCCTTTCACTTGAGCTTTTGTAAGGGAAATTCATTGGTGAGCCTAAAATTCTGTATTGATGAGAGGGGGAAACCTGGTCTATTTGGTCCTCTCTGTCAACTGACTCGAAGGAGTGCACAATATTCAGGATGAAAGGGGAGTCCTTTGCCCGGCCCCCGATCCGGGCCAGCTCCTGCTGCGGAGACTCTTGCCTCTTGAGGAGCCGAGGGGTCCTGGGGGATGGCTGCTGGATTTCAAGGTACTCCAGGGAGCTGGAAGTAACACAGCCTGTCTTGGTTGCCAGGGGTTCATGGAAAGGGCTTACCACACTGCTGGAGTCTGCAAAGCAATCAGAGAAGGAACTAGAAGAGCAGATTGCATTTAACAGAACTGCTGTCTCTGGCAGGCAGCATGCCACATCACCTTCAACACATTTTAGCAGAGTGTGACAAATGCACCAGCTACAACAAATGGTCTCAGGGATATACTCAGAACCTAATTCCCTGAGTCTCACTTGATACTTATGCTGTTGTTTCATGGGTAATTTATCTGCCACTTTCCTCAAAGGCAGGAAGAGTGCTTAAACTCAGTAAGACAAGGATTTGAAAAGGGAAACCACAGATGTCTTCAGCTGTTTGTATTGTATCTAAGGCCATGCCTGAGAAATCTCACATTTCTCCTTTCTTAGCACAACTTTGCATGGCTCTTACTGGGTCTGCATACTGTATTCACTGACATACCTAGAGACCCAGGAGACCACAGTGAGTTAATCCCTGATGTCCTTCCTTGCATTTTGAAACAGAATCTGTTCTTGGTTTCACACATGTAAATATGGAGTAGCTGTACCAGCCAGACTCAGGCTTTTATAGTTGGAAGAGACTTGTGGCATCAACTTCAGCAAGAACTGAATATAAATGGAACAATCTTTGCAGGATTTGGCCCGGTAAAACAAAACAGCTCATGGAGAAGGTCACAGCCTCAAATCTTACATGTAATGCTTGTGGAAGAGATGGTCTCAGAATGGGCTGAGACCTGAATGGATGAAAGGGATGAAATCACTCACATTGAGAGTTGTCTGGGAGGAGCAGACCTAGTTCAATCTGACCAGTTTCTTTCTAAAACTGGTCAAAATTATTTGACCACTTCATTTAAGATGTGTCAAAGCATGGTTTCCACAAGCAGAGAAATGCTTTAGCTGAGATCTGAATGGTTTTCAGCAAAAAATCAGGGAGAAACATAAAGAGGAAAAAAATGAACTAGATTTACTTCCTCCTGTGCCTTCCTCCCAAAAGGCACAACAAATCTGAGCAAAATTGGTATTTTTAAAATTTTTAAAACCTTTTTCATCAGAAGTATCTCCCATTTCTGACCAGCTCTTTAGACTCCTGCTACCTTGCAGCAGACGTGCCTGTGCTGCTCCATGAACACCGTTTGAATGGTTTTTTTCAGGTTGAAAGCACCAAATGAAAAAGTATCAAGTCATGAGAATGAGCATGAAACCACCATAAGACACCTAAATAACCTCCTGACACCACAGTAAACATTTTACATAACTGTACTTTCCCACACTGCTCTGTAGTGATCTCCCTTCATTTAGTTCCTTATTTAACATCACCCTCCTGCTCCTCCATGTCTCCCATCCACGTGTGCACTACCAACACCCCATTTTGCCCCGTCTCTTTTTTCTGCCTCCTTTGCCAGCAGCTCTCACCCATCCCTCCTACACTGTGTGATTAATGGTCTGCTCTCCTCTGGCTGTCACAT
>NW_008678375.1:8963-9256 GCF_000695815.1 Acanthisitta chloris | reverse complement strand
TCCCTACTCCTTTTGCTGCCTGAAATTTGCTGAGGTTGACAGTCCCACCTGCCTATCCTCTAGGCTGCCTATTTCCTCTTCCTCCACCATCAGCTGCTGCCCACTGCTTCTTCCAGGGATGCTACTGTTACAAGCATGCTCCTCAAGGTCAGGGATTCTCCCATCCTGCTCCTTAGCCTCCTCTTAGCAAAACACTTCTGCTGGTAGGAAGAAGCTTGTCTACCAGCTTTGGTTTGTCAGGGATCTGGGGTGGGTGTTGACGCTTTCAAAACACCAACATGAGTGTAGATGAT
>NW_008678375.1:792-8950 GCF_000695815.1 Acanthisitta chloris | reverse complement strand
GAAAGAAAGCTTTTTTTTAAAACACTGTAGGAATTCTGTCAAACACAAAGAGAAGTAAAAGTGAGGATTCATGACTGCTGAACATCATCATGGTTTCCCCAGGACGTTTCATTCAATGTTTGATGACATTCTCCAGTCCTTTTTCACACACCACCTCCAGAGCTGACAGCCAGTGCAAGCCCAGGACTATTTACTCACAAACACACAACACACATTACAAGCTCACTAATACCACATGTGCCCACACATGCACATGCACACAGAGATGCACCACTGGCATTTCTCCCACTGACCTTTCTCTGGACCTCCGGCCTTGGTGGCTTTTCGGTCCTTCAGCAGAGCCTTGGTGTTCTGTATCTGTGAGATAAGACAGGAAGAAGGCTGTCTATATGAAACTGGACTTTTCTCAGTTTTCTTTGGGAGCTGACAGTGAAGAATCTCCCCTTTCTTTTCTTGCTCTTTGAGTTTTTTGTCCTTTAAGTTGTAAAACAAACAAGAACAATTTGGTTTACTCAATGGAAGTTTCAGTGACCCCCAGATGTACAAGCACTTCACTTACCAGAGCTGAAAGAAGAACTATATTTAACAAGGAACTTATCCTGACTACTCAGAATATTCCATGTCTCATTTTCCTCTGATCAGTTTGACATGATTTCATGGCTCCCATCTGCTCTGCCATTCAGGCAGTGCAAAAGTTGTGTTTGCAAAATTAAAGGAAAAGGAAAGCTTTCTCTTCAGAGGCCATTTGTCCTCATTGGAGCAAGCAGATACAGGTTTGGGCTCCTCCATACCTGAAAGACCCTATTTAAGCACTGAAAAAGGTCTTTGATTTCCTTTTATTCCACTTCCTCTGACATTGGAAAAGGTGACCGGCAAAGCTTTAAAGAAATTTAAACTCTTTGAGTCATTTATCTTCTGTCCAAACCAGATCTGAAGGGATACAGCCCTTGCTTTTACAGCATCTCTGCAACTGCACAAGACATGGAGGGGCAGAATATTAATGACCCCTTCACTGAGCCCTAACTCCTAGTTAGGGGAAGGCAGCTGAAGGTGGGGTTGCAAGATCATATATCCTAAAAGATAAGTTTGATCTCCAGTGAAGACAGAGGAAAAACAGAACCTGGGAGTAGGACTCTAAAGAGGAATCCAATTTTCAAAGCACTGTTCCTACAGGGAAAATTCACTGCATCTTCTTTCAATCACTGGACTCAGCAAGCTGCATAACACTATTTACCTGCCACTGATTTCCAAAGTAGCCAAAAGTCTTATTTCATGTTCAAAAAATCAGGCATCAGATTTGTAGCTTAGTTTTGCTACCCCTCAGAGGCTTCAAGGATCTCCTTTCCTTCTGGAATAAAGCTGTGTGGTCTGGTGTGAGATATCCATCTCAAAGAGAGGCTTTTGTTTTGATTGGTTTGGGGTTGTTTCTGTGGTTATAATTCTTATTTAAACAACATGTTTTACTGTATCTTATTAAATAGCCATTGTAAGCACAAGTCCTTTTTAAAAAATGCAGTAAAGTTGCTTCCTCCAATTCTGTGCCTGTGTTTTGTCTGATAATTATGCACTGCCAAAGGCCTGGCCCTCTTGGTTTTCTTTTGCAAGTTCGTTGGTGTGGAGTCTGTGAAAACCCTCAAATGCAAAGCAATGTGCAAACACATGATAGAGGAACATGTGAGATGCAGAAGACAACTTAGGTTATCTCGGGCCACTAAACAGCTCCGGAAGCAAAGGCAGACACCTAAGAGGCAAATACCTGGACTGCACTCATTATGAGCATTCCCAGCTCAGACAGAGCCTGGCTCCTTGCACAGATAGTGTCTGGGCACTGCTGGGCTCATTAACCTTTCAGGAGTTACAGAGTCAGAGGGAAGAGCTTCAAGTGAATCATAAACTAAAGTTTTCAGTCTTATTACCAAAGTGGTTAGGTAGACAACTTAGGAGAGCAAGAACCAAAGACCCTCTGTGAGCTCCTTGTTGTCTTCACCTCAGTCTCCCTTTGTGCACACATTTTTTGCCCTCAGCCTTGTCTACATCCATCCCTTATCTAATTCCTTTCCCTTTAGCTAGCCAAAGCTGGTTGACCCTTCCACAGAAACAAAACAGAGCATCACTCTGCTCACATGATACCTTTGTCCATCTGATGTCTTTGCCTTGCCTTTAGAGGCTGTAAACACCTCTGGAACCAAGCTTTCATTCCTGCCTGTCCATGCTGTGCTCGAAGCAACAGAGCAAAGAATCGGGCCCAGGCATGGCCTCAGCAAGCACAGTCACTCCCGACAATGCTGAGGTAGTAACAACAGCAATAACAGCAGCAGTAACAGCAGCAGTAGTAGCAATAATAATAATAACAATAACAATAATAATAACAACAACAAACATAATAATAATAATGCTGTGTAAATAACACCCTGCCACAATAGGGGAAGGTGTACGGCTAATTCTGAGCCCACCACACTATTTTTCCTCTCAAGGCTCTGAAATTCTGCTGCCAAGTTCAGCAGAGACTGGGCTCTACCAAGGATCTTCTTTTAAACATACTGGTGAGGATGAGACTAAGTGGTGACTACATTAAGCCTAAAGGAGGCAATCAAGATTGTTAGTGGCCTTCTGCTATTTTGGATAGGTAAGGAAAGCATTTGCATGTCGGCCTGCTGCATCATCTGTCAGAGTGCAGGACGTTTCAATGCTGCACTATTTTTAGCCTAATGGTGCAAGAGCCAAGCTGCAGCTCCTCACCTGCCAAGCGCTTCTGACTTCAGCTTCGTCCTGTTGTTCTACTTCCTCAGCCACAGTATCACAGCCACATCACACCCACAACAAAGAAAATTCACGTATCTGGTGTTAGCAATTAGTTTACACTGGATTAACACTGCAAATAGTCTAAGTATTACCAACATTGCTCCTTATCAATCAAAATTGTGAGAGGGGAAATGACCAAAGTCCCAAATTCTCAACATGCCATAGACTATTATAATTTAAAAGGGAAGGAAGATTTCATTCAGGGGAGTTATAAAAGTTTGTTCTTCACTGTAGCATGCAGGGCCATGTAGTGGCCTGCTGTCCCACAAAGCAGGACTTGTACCTGTATGTTGTACTTGAATAGGTTTAGCATTACATCATCTTCTGCTATTTCCTGTCCTGACCTTGACCCTAAAACCTACTCTTAGTCCCAGCAATGGGTTTGAAAGGAAGATAAAGGGTATTTACCTTGGCTGCATCTGAAATGGTGATGGGACAAGGACACGAGTTCTTAAAAATTGCAGATTCCCCAAGTCTGAGCTCACTAGCTGCCCTGTGGGAGGCAGGTATTCCCAGTCTCTCCCCTGGAGGGATGGCCACCTATCCCAAGACCTCTTCCACAAAAGAGCAATGGAGAGAGACACAGACTGCTGCCTGCTTCCCTCCTCCCTGCACTGCCCATCCACACTGAGACTACAGTGAAACCAGCCTGCAAACAGCCTGTTACTTGGCACTGACAGATTTCCCAGCACCCTGATCTCACCACCCCAGATCAGGAAACCTAATGGAGAAGAGGGGCTGGGCATGACAACTGCCAATGTGCCCCCTGCCTCTCTTAGCTGCTGGCAGCCTCTGCCTAAGGCCCAGTCCTTATTTCACATCTCTGGAGTGAGGTGGAAGAAACTCAGGTCTGCTGAAGCTGCAGCTGACCATCTCTCTCCCTGCTATTCCCATGGCAACATACAGCTCTGCTCTTGTGCTGTGCCTGCCTAGGGACCAGTGCCTCTCAGCTCCCACTCTGGAAATGGGGGGAAAGGATAAGGGGAAAGGATATCTCCAGCTCATCTGAGCTTACAAAACCCTTAGCCCTGAGTCCCAGTGGCACCTGCTAATCCCAGTCACATGAGCTAGCCACTACCAGGGCTTTGTTCCCACACACATGAAGGTATTTTAGGAGATATGTCTACCTTAGTTACACAAGGCAGTAGCATCCCAGGGTCTGTATTCACCTATGTGGGCTGCTTCACTTGTCCTGGTACTAAGGGTAACAATCTCCTCATGTAAATACAGCTAATAAGATCACAGAATCACTGGCTTGGGTTGGAAGGGACCTTAAAGATCACCCAGTTCAACCCCTCAGTTCCGGGCAGGGACACCTCCCACTAGATCAGGTTGCTCCAAGCCTCATCCAACCTGGCCTTCAACACTTCTATGTTCAGCTGTACCCATGCAGAAAGCGAACATACTGTGTTATCATTATTACAGTGTCTGCACTGTGAGTGCATCCTGGTAACTATTTCATGAAAGCGATGACACCCCCTCATCCTCTAAATAGCCACCCTAGGACTAACTCTGAGTGCAGGAAAGGCTTTGAGGGAGCTTTTATCCCTAAGCATGCCTACAAACTAAACCTGGGTCATACACTGGCATTGCTGCTAGTTTTCGGCTATCCTTAGGGAAGTCAAGCTTTGGTTCCCCTCTGGGTGCATGGAGATTTCAGGACCACCACCGAATCAGACCGTGCATTTCTCCCTTAGCTACGTACAGGCACACAGGCAGCTTGAAGTAAGCTGTCATAGAGTGTTGTGAAATATTACATTCATTGAATCTACTCACTGCTGATACATTTTCAGTGAGGTGGGTTTTGATTTATGTAAAGAGAGAATGATAAGTACTTTGTCCTGGTATTTCCATCTGGCTTGCAGTTCAGCTTGTCTTGTAAGCAGTTTTTATAATAAACAAAACCAGCCATGACACAAATCTGCCCCTGCAATTAGATCATCAATCTGGTGCTGAGGAGTAGCTTTTGAAACACACAGGCTCCTCAAGTATACTGCTCTTTGTGTTGGCAGGGAAGATTTGCACAGCTCATATTACCCTTGTAATTTTAGTGCTTGGCAAAGAATCAGCCAGGGAAGAAAAGTCCAGCCATGATTTAATACAAAATACCTTCTCAACTTGCAGGCAAAAAGGCTGGAGACCAACAGAGCAAAAGGTAACCTGGTTAAATCTTTTGTCTGGACAAGTCCCTCACAAATGCAGAAGGCTAATTCTGCACCACTTCTGCTAAGAAGCAAAAAACCCTAACCTAGACAGACTGTTGTGCTAATGCAGTGTCATTGTTTCTGGCAGCCAAGCCAGGGTTGGCCCAGGACACCAGGTCACCCTGGCTGTCACTCAGTGCTCTGCCTTACACCACCACCATCTTGAGACTCAAGGCTCAAGGAGAGTCTCAAGAAGACTTCTCAATCTTCTTGTAACACCAGCAACTTGCACCCTAGAATGAAACTATAGAGCTCCCTGAGTAGATTTGCATTATTTTGCTAAACAGTTTAAAAATTTTTAGTTTATTAAAAAACCCTGAAAGTCACCTCTACATTTCCACTCTATGGGGGTTGCCATTTCTCCCTTGGAAAAGAAATTGAGGGAATTATTTGTCCCATGCAGGCAAGACCACAGGTCCTTTTTTTTTCTTCCACAGGTTCACAAACCCATCACCTTAATCACAATCTCCAAGGATGCTCAAATTCAATCTGCTTTCAAAGCATTTTAACAAGCTTTAATGAGCTTTACCTCATAGGAATCTCTATTTGCCTTGTATTTTTCTATCTGGTATAGTTGGTTCTTGTGGTAAATATTGTCCTGGCCTTCAGCCCTCTGTGGAGAGAAAAGCACAGAAAAATAAAATATGTAAGATAATTATAGAACTAACATTCAATTACTGCACAGTGGACTGTATCCAATCCTGGCATTCACTGGAGGAGCATCAGCTTACAGGAATGATGAATTTGATCCATTACATTTTAAATATCATTGGTGGCATCACCATTAAAACAATCTTGCGAAAAGACCTGAGGAAAGAAACAAACTAAGAAGCTGTTGTCAAATTGGAAGGCCCAAGCCATACTCAGGGGTCAGGAAGGTCAAACGAGATTAGATCATGTAAAACTTTCAGCTAAATAAAATCTTAACAGCTCTTAGGCTTCCTCTTGATCTCCTGAATCAAATGACATGGTGTTACTGATATCTCAACGCACAGGCACAGCATGCCACAACATGCATGTAAGGCTCTCTGCATGGCAACAGTTTGCTTTCAGTAGGGTAACTGCCCAGCTGGATGATATCTCCCATGGAAACAGAGACCTGTGAGACACAAAGCCTATCAGCAATTATCTTTGCAACCTGAAGCAATGTTATTAGTTTGCAAGGAATACTTCCCCTTCATGGTTTCTGATGCAAAAGTAGAAAAAAAAAGATCAAACATCGGGTAAAGCTTTGAGATCAAATGTCAGCAAGCAGGAAACTTGTAGTGCTTGTTTTATGTTCCTCACCAACTCGTCCAAAGAAACAGCATCCAGCAGTACTTACCTTAAGGCTTGCCAAGTAGCGTTCCAGCTTCTTATTAAGTAGAAAGTAGATGGCAAGCGTGTGACTTGCCCTGTTTGAGAGCACAGTGTTGATGACATCACTGTTCTTGTAGCCAAGCTTCTCAGTCATATGGAGCAGGACACTTTGGCTGAGGTCCTCAAGGTGAATCCTGCAGAGAGAGGCAGAGCACATCGTTTGTACTGTCTGCACAGTAACAGAGCCTCCGGGGGACGAGGCAGAGTGTAAAGAGGCCTGAAGGGCATGGTAACATGGGAGTGATTAGCTCTTTCCTCCCATGAGCAGGCATGGAAGGGACAGACTGTTTGTGAACCATGGGCATCACAGGAAGCTGTGATAGCTGAATGAACAGGACTCTGTCCACCATGTCCTACCCTGATGCAAAAGGGCACTGTGATGCTCAGGACAGTGCCATTTTGTTACCCTACATCTGACCAGTGATGGTCAGATGGTAAAATCCAACCCAGATAGCTGCACTTGGCTCTCTGAAAAGTCCCTTTTCTTGCAATCAAACAGCACTGCATTCAGCTTCAGTCCTTACCTGCTGCACAATAACCGTACACTAAGTAGCTAGGGAGTTTCCTGCTGGAGAAAGGGGATGTCCAGGGCAGGTTATTGCAGCAACTCTCAGAATGGTAACACTGCTGCTATGCTCCTGTCAGTTAAAAGCACAAGTACAAGCCATGTGCAACTCTACTGTAAAGTCTGTAACAGACTCAGACAAGGAAAGAAATGGAGTACAGAGGCCTTGTGGAAATGGCAGAGCATCTGCTCAGTCTAAGTTACAACCAGATTTTCCAAAGAACTCTGCTCCTATTTAGAACTCTAGATGCACTGGCCAGCTTCCCAGATGTACCTGTCAGCTCTCATCCATCCCCAGAGAAATTCTGGATTTCATTTGGTTTCTAAAGGATATTCCTTGCTCCTAATATCAAGCCTAGTATCTGGCTAAGGGAACTTAGCTTAGGCTGTGGATGTTTTTACAAGCTGCCTTCTCCCTTCCAAAGGACCACTTCACACCTTTCCCACTCCTGCTCTGCTGTGCCCCTGTCCTGTGCCCCTGTGCTGTGAGGAATGCCTGTACAGCAGGCTAAGTCTGATGTACAGGACTTAGACAAGATGTCAAACAGAGTCTGGAAAATCTCAAATAACTCTTGTCCTTAGTTCCCCAGGCTTATTAGCAGTCATTTTGCCCCTGAGAAGTGCTTGGGGTTGAGGTTTTTTAAAGTTCAAAAGCAAAACTTACCTTGGCTATTGCAGTTTAAGCATCTGGACAGCAAAAAAATTCAAGCACTTGCAACTTCAAGTGCTCAGCAAAATTGGAAATTTTTGCTTGCCTTCAGGGAATGTCTTTAACAAAAGCAAGCTTATAGAAAGCCTGGGAGAATATTCGCCTGAAAATGCAGTTCTGTCATTTTCCCACCTTATCTCCATGTTCTTCCCTTTCCTACCACGTGCCTGTCTTGGGAACAATGGGTGTCACCCCCAAAATCGTGGAAGGGCACTGCAAGAACATAACACAGCTTCTTCTGTGTTGATTAAGATAGGAATTGATTCTTTGCAAATTCAGCAGTGGATTTTTCAGAACTATTTCGACACCTTATCTGTACCTGCGCACTGAAGAAAACTTGGAGAAATTCCATTGAAGCTGACTCCGGTGGTATTTTCTGAGGCAAGCTCAAAAGGAGTCAGGTCATGTCTTTAAATCATAGAATCATAGAATTTAAGGGTTGGAATGGACCTTACAGATCATCTAGTCCCAACCGCCCCTGCCATGGGTAGGGACACCTCCTCACTAGATCAGGTTGCT